>NW_020455910.1:1448110-1498428 GCF_003342845.1 Nothoprocta perdicaria | reverse complement strand
GCGGGCCGTGTCGGGGTCGCGGGTTCGGGACCCGGCCCGGCGCCCCCTCGTATCGGCCCGGGCCGGCCCGCGAAGGGGCCCTGCGCCGTTTCCTCCCCGCGGGCATGGCGTGTCGGCGCGTGCCTGATTCCTGGGTCTTTTCCAGCAGGATGCCCTCCTGAGGCGGAGATGGCCCTGTGGGCCCGGCCGCTGTCCCGCGGCTGGCGGTTCCTGACAGGAGCCCGAGCTCCAGCGCTTCCTCCCGGGCTGAGGAGCCAGGGCAGCAAAACTCGGAGGAGCCGCGCGCCCAGCCCCCTGGCTCTGCTGCCCTCGAGAAGTGGCTTTTTCCCGTGGAAAACGCAGGCCTGCCGGTCCTCATCTGCAGGGAGCTGTTCCCAGCCCCACAGCCCCGAGGATGGGTCGCTTGCGGCTCCCGAAAGTCGTTGGCCTGCTCAGGTAAACCAGAAACAGGAAAAGGCACAAACGRTCCCTGACCTGAATGCTGCAAACGTACTGTATGAAGGTAAGAGGCCTTGGGAATCCACGGGTCATGTGTTAAGTATTGCCCCGTTCTTTCAAACTTGCTTAACTAGAGTGTTTGTTTCATTTTAGTCCCATGCACAATGCCGCCTGTGGTAGCCCGAGGAAATAAAGCGCCTTTAAGCAGGGATGAAGGGATAATCAGCGGTGTGGAAACGCTGGCCTGGAGCTGCAGCTCAGAGCTGCTGTTTCTGCATCCCTCCGTGCACCGCGCAGCGTTGGCCGCTTGTCCTGCTGCTGCTGGGGCAGGGGAAGGGCGAAAGGGCCGCGAGCAGGCGTGGAGGAGGCCGCAATGGCCCAGCCTGAGGCACTGCTGGAGGTGACTCTGTTCCCCTGGCACGGAGGCAGCAGAGGGTGAGGCCTCTAAACGGCTGCCATGGTGGGAAACGCTCAGCCCGCTGCCCGGAGGAACGGGGGTAAATGCCAGGTCTCCCTGTTGTCACCCAGAGGAACGGGGGTAAATGCCAGGTCTCCCTGTTGTCACCCAGAGGAACAGGGGTAAATGCCAGGTCTCCCTGTTGTCACCCTAAGCGAGCTGCATCGCTTTGCTTTTCCCCCGGTGGGTGAGAGTAAAACGTGCCATCCTCTGGAAATAGCTCTGCCCTGCTGAGGGAGCTTTCGCTGGAGTTAATGAGTGCTCTCCTGTGCCCAGKTTCAGCCCTGAGCAGCCCTGGCTGCTGCAGAGGTTATTTTGGGGTGGTGCAGGGCTGTAGCTGAGACCTGTGTGTTTGTGCAGCTCAACAGGGTGGCACTGGGACTGCTCCTGAGTGTCTCTGCCTGCYGTGCAGCTCCTTCTTGTGCCAGATTGTTGTCTGCAAGCAGACTAGCAGTTCTGTGTGTGTGTGTCCTTGCCCGTGGAAGGAAAATAATTGCTAGCTGTTTTCCTGAGATCCATTTCCTAATAGGAGGCTTAAAGAATGTGAAGGTGGAAAAACTACATCAGTGCTACCAAAAGGGACATTGATGTGTATTGATTTGGTCCTCAGCAGCTTAAAGGAAATGTTTCATATCCGTATGGATTCCTGGAGACAGATTTTTGATATTTAAGRGGTAAATGTCACTAAAAACATTTTACTGATTTTCCTTTTCCCTCGAGCTTGAGGACAAGATAGGCTAACTCAACCCCTGTGGTAATGGCTCCTGGCAGTTCTTCTAGGTAGCACTTTCTGGTGCAGTAGATTCTTCCTGCTCATRGGAATTTGTCGTGGCAGTTGTAATTGGTTTTTCCCTTTTTGACAAGGAATAGTATTACTCTTGTCTCTAGGAAGCCCTAGTTGTTTTGCTAAGGTACAAAACAGAGAAAATTCCCATCCTAAAGAGTGTATACCTAGGACCGTTGATCAGCTGCTGGTTTAATAGCCAAGGTGAATACCATGGGCCAGGCTGCAGAACAGCAACTTGCTCTAGCTTCTTTGAGCTCCTGGAATAGGTAAGCTGAGTGATTCTAAGAAAAGGGATTGAGTTTTATGGCTTTAGACACTCGAGGAGTGGAAAAAATACTACAAAGAAACAAACAAAAAAATAATGGTGCTCACCTGGAAACCTTGTTGAGTAGGGAATGGAGCTTCCCTTGAGTAGGAAAGTTTCTTTAACTATCAGAGGTGATGAGAATCATCCGAGACACTCATCTCAGAGATTGCTCAATAGGAGATTGGTGTGAAGTACCTTTGGAAGTTAAAGCAACTGCAGCTCGGGCATCTGATCCAGAAGGGACAGGAGGTGATGGGCATGTCGGGTTATGGAAAATGGTCTTTGCAGTAGCTTTTGAGCAGGCAAGAATATATTTGTGAAGATATGCAGATTTTCAAATTGTGAAGATACACTGCTTTTCAAACGAGTGATGTGATCTGTGGCCTGCAGTGATCAGTGACAAAGCAGGCTTGCTGTGGGACTAAGTTCAGATTTGGCTGTGTGATCAAGAGTTGATAGGCGGGGACAAGGAGATGTGGCAGAGACAAACTTAGATTTTTAGTATTTACAGAAAGAGACACACTTGGGACTGAAAAGTAGTACCAGAATTTATGCTTTCATGTATTTTCAAATGACCTGTTCTTGCAGAATGTCTTTGTGTTTTTGGGGTGGAACTGAAAACATCTCTTGGGAGAAGTGACTTTGCTTTTCACAAAATGCATTTGACTCTTTTCTCTCTGTTTCTTAGACTGGGATGASATCCCACCTTCATCTGCTTTGGAGAAGATATCTGAGGAAGAAGCTGTAAAGATCATTGCAAAGCCACTTCTTCCCTTGCAGTCTTCCACGCTCCGGGATTATGTTGACCACTCGGAAACCCTGACCAAACTGGTGCATTTAGGTATATGTGGTTTTGTTTAAGTGGTTGACCTACACCTTTTGGTCTTACTGATTCCCTGATCTTACTGATTTTGATTCTTACTGATCTTACTTGAAAATGGGAGACTTTACAGGAACAGTGATCTACAGCTAAGGGTAGTGAAATCAAGTGTTGGGTAAATGGAAGGAGAAGGGGTATGACTCACTAGCAGAGCCGTTTTAGTTGAAGACAAGGTAGGCCCTTGGACTTGTAGATGTTGGAAAGAGGCCTCTCCCACAGCTTCTAGAGGGGCAGAAAGTGTCTATAAGCGATTTGACTGGTCTCTTTTCGTCTGAGTAAGGATGTTTTCATTTACTGCTACTGAAATTGCAGCGCTCTCCCAGGAAGGAAGGAGAGCTCTCTTCTGCAGAGCCTCCAATGTGGGATATAGCAAACTGGGAAGGAGAGAAAGAAGGAATGGAAGAATACCTTAATATTAATCAAAAAGCACTTGGGCTGCACAAGAAGCTTGGTTGGGGTCATGGCTGTTGAACCCTTCCTTTTTCCTAAAAGTGCAATGAAATATCAGASAGTGGGGAAATCTGAACCAGCCGATTAGCAATCGCTTTGTGTGAGCCAGTAACCAAAGGTATTTACTTCAGGATTGCTCGTTTTACTGATGTGGTGGATTTGGGAGCCCTTGCACTTCTGTGCAGTAAAAGTAGGTCTCTGCATATGGTTGATCCTAGTGTGCTTGATTGCTCRCATGCAAGATTCACCGTAGGTAAAACAGTTTCAATGTTTTATCTGAATCTTYCCACAAYATTGTGGAAAGATATTGTGACCTTGCTGTGTCACATATACAGCAAGTGATGTATGCTGTATCACTGCAAAACAAGGAGTAGCCTTAAAAACCTCAGAATGCCTTTCTGAAATATTTGTAGGAAATAGGACTTGTATCTAATTGAAATAATAACTGATTTTATTTGTTGTAGGAGTTGATTTATCCCAGGTGGAGAAACATCAAAAGGCAGGCCAGCTCTTACTGACTTTGGACTTTGAAAAAGATATAAAAAAAATACTTCTGTTTCTTAAGGATGTGGGTGTAGAAGACAATCAATTGGGATCATTCCTGACCAGAAATCCATACATTCTTGGTGAAGATCTGGAAGCTCTAGAGACCCGGTAAGCTATTTAAATAGTACCAAGCTCTTAAACCGTACTGGTTCAAGATCTGATTTAAAAAGTGGCTTAAGCCTGTCTAAATCTGTGTTGCTATTTCCTGCCCCGCTTGATCCATGACTTCAGTCCCTTCCCATAGCTTCCCTTCCCATTAATGTGTTGTGGTTGCGTGGTGAGTTGGAGTGAATTTTCTGTCTCACCTGAATACCAACCGTTAACAAGTCCTACTGGTTGTATTTTGGTCAAACCAAACAGCTGCATGATGCTGTGTAGCCCTGTGCTGCTAGCATCTATGCAAGCGATGAGGAGGAACATCCTTCAGGAAGGAGGAAACCTGGGATAAGACCATCGCTTTTGGTGGCACTTTGGACCTGAATTACCAAGGATGCTTCCACATTGCTTAGTACCTGACGTTTCAAGTCTTGATTAGCCTATCTTTACATGTGTGTTTGGAAGAATGTTAGGTCTGCTACTTAAATGTGCTAAAGTCCTGGATGTGGGACTGTTTAGCCACCCTTGTACATGCACTTGCCATGTGCTGTTGCTTAATTAAGCCGTGTAATAGGGTGAGTGGCAATGGAAAGATTGATTGTTGAGAGTTTTGGAGAGGCAGATTTGTGGCAGCAGCTRAGGAGCTGTCTGGAGCAGGGGCTGTGGTCAGCCCCTGGTTGACTATAGCAGGAATAGTGGGAATTATCAGTGGTGCTCTGGTTGAGGAAGGAAGAGTTGTCCTGGTCAAGACCAGCCTTGCTGGTGCTGGCACCCTGCAGCTCCACCCCTTTGGTGCTTTTCTGAGGAGCCCGGGTGTTTTTGAGCTGAAGGGAGGAGAGGTGGCACATGGCTGGATGGGGCCTCCTGCTGCTGCACAGGAGGACAGGGGGAGCCGGGAGAACAAGTCTCCTTGTCTGCAGTGTCYGGAGGCACAAATAATGACGACTGCTTCTCAGCACGATTCCCTCCCTCTGGATGTGGAATGTGTAAATACGTGCCTGGATTTATGCTGTAGCATGAATACAGGCTGTATTTATGCTGTATTGTTGTATTATGTTGTATGTTGTATTATGCTGCAGCATAAATACAGACTGGAGRGAGGGAGAACACAAGGATGTGCTCTCCCATCAGATGCCCCTTGGTGGCATGAGGCTGAAGACGGGCAGTTTAAGCTAATGGGGCTTATGGGGCTGAGCCCTGTCTCTGTCATAGTCAGGGAGGCAGCTTGCCAGCCTGGCTGCTTCCTCTGCTCCCAAAACGATGATCCCCGAGGCTTAACAGTGTGAAGAACCATTTTAAYTCCTCATTTATTGTCACACTGGGCTGTATGTATAGTTCTGTGCAGGAGGTGTTGATAATTGGCAGTAGGGTTTACCCTTTGCCAGTCACTGTTTAGAACAGCTTTTTTAGGTGAAATGTCTGCCATACCTTGTGAACTCCGCAGCAAGAGAAGCAGAACAGATCTTAGTAATAGGTTTTTGGAGACATGTTTTTTTTCCCCCACTCTGTTTTCCAGATCTAACAGAGTGTGAGACTCCCATCAACTATTTTTTTCCTGATGTGTTCCCAGCTGTGTGACATGGGACTGTCACTTAGTGTCATACAATTTGTCTGTATGTAAGGGTAAATATCACTCTCTTTAGAAGATCTTATATCTCAGAACAAAAGATACTTGGTTGGTAGGTTTGATTTGTTTGGTTTTGTTTTTAGAGCCTATTCTATTTTGAAGGTGGTATTATTTGTTAAACACCAAGTCATGGTCCTGTAGGTGTTTATTTTATAGAGGCTGTAGGAGGGCAGAAAAAAAACTGTTTTCCCATTGTACTATCAATACTAACACTGCTTTTGTTTTCTGCATCACCCCCCTCCTACTGCAGGTTTTTTAAGATATTAAGTCTAGATGCTGTTTCATTAACTGCAGATTGCAGTTAATGCAACTAATTAAAGAACTCCTAATGACAGAAAATTTTGCCTTCTGAATATAGGGACTATTTAAACTGAAAATATGTACTGAAGAAATGAGATATGTATATGTGTATACATATATTCCTCTTTCCCCAGTAGCATGGCTCTAAGTGAGGTGATTGGCATCTGCATTTGAGTGAAGTCTGACTGGTGTTTTCACGAACTTCAGTGTTGCCTGAATCAGGCTGCCTGATGGTGTTGCTCTTCCTCTGCCTCTCTGGTAATGTCTCCCATAAAGAGACTTTCTCTTTAATGACAGTTACTTTATTAACAATTCTCTGTCTGCTCAGATGTGGAGCTATGAGGAATACACGGCTATGAGAATTTTACGGTAGTTTTATGAAGCTGCTGCTAAGTAGGAGGGTTGATGATGGTCAAAACAAGAATATTGCACTGTAGCAGATCTGCCTGGCACAGTGTAAGACATTCCCGACAGCAGCTCTCCGTTCATTCCTGCTGTGTCAGAAATGACCCGTCATCGCTGTGTTTCACCACACGAGTGTGCAGGTTTTAGCTGCTTGGGCTGTGGGCCTAAGCCAGGCTGTTCTCACAGCAGTGCCTGAGGTACCTGTGCTCACATCAGTCTGGTTGACCTCTTAGGACTGGAACCACCCGTGTTGGTTCCTTTGCTGCMTCTTGCAGTTGCTGTGGGCTTTTTCGGTGTGTTGTAATGAGATTCCACCTGCACAGAGGACTTTTGTTTTGGGCTAAGCTGTCTTTCAGACATGGAGTTATCCTAGCTTTGCTTTTACCAGTTTATATTTCTTTATATTTGTTTGCTGTGTAGTTCTCTTTACACTTAGGTACTGAAGTGGACTTTGGTTTTTCCATTTCATGTTTTTCATTTTTCTGATTCATGCTCTCATTAGGTACATTGATTTTATAAATAGAATGGACTGTTATTCTCAAAAATTAGCTCACAGGCTTACATTAATTCAACAATCTTCTTTTTCAGAACTGCTATTTTTTAAGTGCTCTTTATAATAAAAAAAACAGTATATAAAAATGCCCAAAGAGCTGTGTATGTAGTATCTGAAAACACAACTTTTGAGAAACAAGTTCATTTAGAGACTCGCACCTTTTTCTTCTATCTTCCCATGCAGTAGTAAGTGACCTTTCAGAAAAAGCATCTAAAAAGAATCTGTATAAAGCACCCTGCATACAGATTGTCTGAACTGCTAATATTTTTCTTCACGTTTTTCTGAAACGTAGTAGGGGTTTTTTTTGATTTTGGGGTTTGTTTTTCAACAATACAATTCAAATCTCCTGTGAAGTCAGATTTGCTATTAAGTGGCTGTCGCGTGGCACAGTGTTTTTAAGGAAGTAAGGGGTAATACAATTAGTTCTGAATATTCCACRGATGGATTTCAGCGAGCGTGGCTGTGTTCGGCGTTAGCGAACACCTTCCTGCAAGCTTGCAAGTGAGTTTCTGCTGCAGGGGGTGCACAGGAGGCTCCACAGGGAGTGTGGCTCAAATAGCTGTTTTCTGAAAGCAGAGTCTACCTTTGCMTAAGTATTGGGTACAGATGGACACGGTACCCGTTACATCACTCCGGAATGTTTTATTGCTGTGGATTCTACGTTACCAGGAAACAAAACACAAATTTCAATCAATCTGGCATGTCACTTCAGATAAACACTGTAAAAGTCACGACATTCCGTAATTCTTAACAGGTCTGACGGTTGCAAATCGGTGTCTGCACTTGCAGCTGCTCCAGCTGCTTTGTTTTGTGGTGTTGCTGGTGGTGGCTGGGAGCGGTTCATGGAAGCTGCTGAGCCCTGGAGCACATTGGGACCAACCCTTGGGGTGGCACTTGGGGACTTAGCACAGAGCTTTGTTCAACGGGTCCGCCCATTGTGTCTCCTTCATATACTGGCTTCTGGAGTCAGGTGGTTGCAGTCTTGCCACGGCTCTTAAGTTTTTTTCTGAAATCCTGAAAGGCAAAAAACTTCTTGCAAGCGYGAGTCTTCATGGCTTCTTAACAGAAAACAAGGGAAGGGAGTCGGAGAAGCGAAGGATTCTGTGTATGTTTCAGCCCYGGTCATCTAGCTCTGCCTCTAGGCTGGGATGCCTGGCAGCTCAGTGCCTGGCACATGGGCTGGAGGGAGGGCAGCGGAGCCACGCGGCAGCGGCTCCCGACACCAGGGGATCATCTCRAAGGAACAAGCGCTGGGTTCCCTGTCCCGCGGAGCCGCTCGCCTCTGCGCTGCCCGCCCTGGGCCTTCCCCCC
Source organism: Nothoprocta perdicaria (assembly GCF_003342845.1). Taxonomy (NCBI): domain Eukaryota; kingdom Metazoa; phylum Chordata; class Aves; order Tinamiformes; family Tinamidae; genus Nothoprocta; species Nothoprocta perdicaria. Next base: position 1,490,271 of record NW_020455910.1, on the reverse strand, counting down.
GGACCTGCTCTCTGGAGACTGTTAGCTGATCATGTTTCCCTCTGGAGGGYTTGCGAGGACAGAGATGGCCTTGCTGGAAGGTGGTTTTACTTTCTCTCCCCAAGGTGTGATTTAATGTTCCCTTCCTGTCCCCCCCCTTTTTTTTTTTCCCTCATTGCAAGAGGAGGAACTTCCTCACTGTGAGGGTGCCAGAGCCCTGGCACAGGCTGCCCAGGGAGGCTGTGGAGTCKCCTTCTCTGGAGGTCTCCAAACCCGCCTGGATGCCGCCCTGTGCCCCGTGCTCTGGGTGTCCCTGCTGGAGCAGGGGGTTGGACTGGATGATCCCTAGAGGTCCCTTCCAACCTCAACCATTCTGTGAAGAGCAAGTGTCCTGAGTTGGGTGCTTCTACAAAACATTCTGCAGTCTACTTAGTATCCTAATTACTATCAGATAAAATCAGTTCTTCTATGTCCTAAGTCCATCTGACAACAGATACTTCTGTTTATCTAAATCAAAAGAACCTCTTGAAGCTTTAGCATATGTATATATAAAAATTTATTTTTTTTTGTAAATGGCACATGGGTTAATCCCATTTCTCTGCCTTTTCTATGTTATTTCCCCTCCTACTGCCATTCTTTTTTTTTCTCCTATGCTAATAATCTACTGCAAGCAGTACTTAAAATAGGATTTCACTTTCACTGAATTCAAGAAAGTTTGGAAAAAGTCTCGAGTTGGAAGCCCTGTTAAAAACCTTGATCAGCTCTTCACCATTCTGACAAGCAGATGTTTTGTAACAAAATCCTTGGACCGGTAACTGAAAGTAGGGACCTATTATGACAGAAGTAAGTTCAGATGATTTAGAAATGTCTTTTTGGAGGGTGTCTCTACAGATGGCATTGTTGTGTGATATTTCTGCTCCAGTGCTATTGGCAGAACAGAGATGGATGAGGTAGAGTGCTCTGTTCTTTCAGCAGTGGAAATGGAATTCATTAAAATAGCAAAAGGGCTGTGTATATCTTCATGTCCATAGCCCAGGATCATCTGTCAATGTGCTCGCAGTYGAGGAGACAGGCTGGTAGTTAAACAGAGGTTAATACAGTTATCTGCTTAGGTGCAGCTGGAAGGAATTACAGTCTGTCCTCAGGATTGACATTATGCTCTAAGGTTTATTTTACTTCTAATTAAGTGGAAGAGGTGGTATTTTGCTTTTATGATAACTGCAGCTTTTCCCTCCTAATTATTTTTGGCAGAGTTGCCTGTTAATGCTAGAACATCTGTCCGTTTATAAGATATCGCTGAGGAATTTAAGCAAGTACTGAATAAATGGAGGCAATAAAACTTCCATCACTGGATTTTATTTTTTATTTGTTCTCTTTCTAGAGTGGCTTACCTAAAATCAAAAAAATTCGGTAAGGCAGAAATCGCGCAGATGGTCTCTAGAGCTCCCTATTTGCTGCTGTTTTCAGTGGAAAGACTGGATAACAGACTGGGTTTCTTCAAAAATGAACTTGGCCTCAGTGTGACAAAGGTAAAGACTGCACACACCCAAGATTTTAGGCACTTTGTCAGTGACAGTAGAAAGGCCCTGCAACACAGGGCCTTGTGATAACCTTCAGCGCTCGTATACAATTGCTGCTAAAAACAGCAAGCAGCTCTTTAACTGCTGGAACACTAACGGGCTTCTCTTCTCTTCGGGGTAATGCAGCACCCTGAAGCTGTCAGTGAAAAATAATCTAGGGAGCAAACGCCCCACATGCTGAGTCTCTTGGGCAGCCCAGCAGGAGGAACCCTGGGTTTCCTAGTGGGTTTCCTGTCCTACCATGGGAAGTGCCTGGCACTCTGCTTTGGCACCTTCTGGGGATTTTGTTTCCTGGAATACGTGGGAAGGGTTAGTTGTTTCCATGCAGTAGCTGCTCATGCCCCTAATTARCAAGTTCCAAATGAAGTCTTGTGTTCTACTAGCCAGGCTTTCTCGGATTTAAAGCTCAGGTGGCTCTGGTGAGGTGTTTGGTCCCTGTCTTGCAGTCAGGGTGGACAAGCACTCCAGAGGTTCTGCAGATGTGGGGCAATTTCTAATATCACCATGACATTATTGTGTAACCAAACCTGAGCTAGAGAAATAAAGTACTGCGGTTAAAAAAGCTTTTCACAGCTTCTGTTGGGTAGTGGTTCCTCTCCTTTAAGGAAGAAATGACCCTAGGCACTGAGAAGGATCAGGCACTTCAATATGCTTCCTGCTTCTGGGGGATGCTTTTATTCCCTCTCCCCAACTGTTTCATATTAGCTGTGATTTTTTTTCCCTCTCACTCTCTCAATGGAACATGACATTTGAATAACTTCTTGCTTCTTATTAGATTGCTGTTTTATACAAAACTCATCTTTGGGCTAGAGATAAAAAGAAACACAAGGGAAAGTTCTTGCCCAACTAGAATTAGAATTCAGCAAAAATAAAATGTTAATACAAGATCTGTATCTTTCTTTCAGAGACTTTCACAGACATGCTTTCACTAATATTTTTTTCTTTTCTCCTTCTCATTGCAGACAAAAGATCTGGTCGTTCGTCTYCCAAGGTTACTGACTGGCAAGTTAGAACCCGTAAAGGAAAACCTACAGGTGAGCTTACTAGAAAACAATCAAAAAACATGACCAAAAAAAAAAAAAAAAGTGTCAGCAGAAGGTAAAACTCCTTGTAGGAAAATCTTGTACAGGAAGAAAAAAAAAATTATGTAAATGTGTAAAGTAACTTAGAGCATTTTGTTGGACCGAGTGTTTTTCCCCTCTTGGAGGCTTACAGCAAGCTTGCAGTACACACAGAACAATATCTTACTTTATCTTCTAGTCTGATGTAGGTTGGAATCTTCATCTGGAGCCCTTCCTGCTGAAAGCTGCTGTGTGTTGACACAAATGGTTACCCATTTCTCTACAGTGAGTGAAAAATAGAGCCTGCTTCCTCCCTGTTTTTTTTTTTTCTTTTTATTAATTATTGTGTTTTTTGCTAGCTTGGATTGTCCTGGAGGATTTAGGAGCAAGAAATGTGCAGTCAATTATTTTTCTTCTTGACAGGTAGCTACTCTGCCAAAATGTGCATTTGACACCTATTGTCCGATAGCAGCTGGTCGTTATTAACAACTGTTGGGTAAATAACTCTGAACCCACAGGGACTCCTTTCCCTTTGAAAATGTAACAGTGTATTGCTTTAATTATTGTGCTGCAAAGCCAGCTAGGCCAAACAGCATGATGTAGTGTAACAATTTGAGAAATCCCATTATCCTATAATGCATAACTATGAATTAAAATATATAATTTTCAGACAGACTTACTGCTCCGAAACTATTAAGCACTGGGAATCTTACAATCTGGAATGTGTGTGTGGTAAGGGAGGAGACTGGAAAGTACACCAGACTGTTCCAATTAATAGTGCTTTCTTTTTAATGAACATTGTTTCCCCAGGCTGGGGAATCAGTATATTATAAAGAATGTGTTTTTAAGACCCTTAGTTCTGTGCAACTATCTTGTCTAACTACCAAATTCTTATTTTTAACAAATGTTATGGAGAGAGGGGAAGAATTTTGGGGTCCTCACTATTGGCATCTACTGATACTTAAAAGCTCTGTCTTCTCTGGAAATTGAATGTCTTGGACTTGATCAGGATTCTGCCCCGTATGTTCCCAATTCCACCACCTGGGATGGTGGTGGGAAAGTGGTGCTCTGCAAGCAAAGCCATGTGCCAGCAGCAATTCCAAACTGAGCCAGTGGCATCCCTTGTCTGGGTGGGCTGTAACAACTGGAAATGACTGGAAACAACTGCTGCAGTTGAGATTGCTTTTCAAAAGATACCAGTCGTGGACTAAATGAGCTCAGAGCTCATTCTTCCACCCCTTAAAGATCTCATCAAGTCCAATTAGAGATCCACTGATAAGGTACAATTGGGAAGCTTGTTTTGCCATTGTCTGTGCTAGGAATCATGCACAGCCTTTCAAACATTGCTTGGCCTTGCACAGCAAGGATATTCATATAGAGAGTTATTGAACATTCAATAATTTGCAGTCAAATTGAGAATAATCAAGGGCACTTATACYCGAGCAATATGTCAAGTGAGAGAGTTATTGTGATCTTATTTTGCAGAGCAGGATTTCAGACACGTAGGAGCTCAAGAGACTTGCCACAGTAAAGCCTGCAGCAGAGCCAGCTGTTATCTCCAGTGATTTAGCATCAGGTCTAAGTCTCTGTTTTCAGTGTAGCGAGTTATGGCTGCCAGTTCAGAGCTATGAAAAACACCTCTCTGGACAAACATCGCTTTATGCTCCAATGCTGTCTSCTTATTAATGTGTGTGTGATAAGCAAATATTTGTAAAGCAGGAAGAACCAGTAGCTGAAAGAAGAACATAATCATCCCTRGGAACATGTGCCTGTGCAGGCCTGGAAGTCCTAAGGTAGTTTTAAAACTCAGATACCACAGAATCACAGAATGGTTGAGGTTGGAAGGGACCTCTAGAGATCCTCTAGTCCAACCCCCTGCTCCAGCAGGGRCACCCAGAGCACGGGGCACAGGGCGGCATCCAGACGGATTCTGAAGACCTCCAGAGAAGGAGACTCCACAACCAAACCCCTTCACCCCAAACCCTCCACTACCAAAYCCTTCCCTTCACATTTGCCAGGCAGACTAGGAAAAGAGCTTTAATCTTGGCAGATCAACATGAGCAAACAAGATGCACCACCTTCTTGCAAACTGAAGAAGCACCTAAGTTAGATTTGAAAGCCTGGTCATGTTGACTGCAAACACGTTGTGACTGCAGACTGCAGGCCTTGTGACTGAAAACGAGCTGCTTAGAAATGTCACTGGAGGAGAGAAGAAATGAATGAGTTGCCAGACAGACACTCTTGTCTCATGAATTCCTTTCTCTGCAACTCCATGAGCTACGTTTTGAGAGAAATACTCCTGACTATTGAAAAAACTGTTAGATTTTCCTTTTGGGAAACTGTAATTCAAGTCAGGCCAGTTTCTGAAAAGGCAGTTCGGGCCTTAGCCAACTCTAAAATGCACTGAATATAGCAGGTATTCTACATGGGGCTTTTTTAGGTTGAATGGGCTTCATGTCTAAGACTTGGATTAAAATCATACTCATTTTTTTTTTTAAGACTTTATTAGGAAAATTAAAATTTTCAGTTTATTCTTTTTACTTTTATTTGTAAAGTTTGCTATAGCTGCCTTGATAGATCAAACTATGCTTTTTGCAGGTATGTCAGATTGAACTTGGTTTTCAACGTAATGAAATTCAACAGATAATGTTCAAAACCCCCAAGATTTTAACTTCAAGCAAAAAGAAGCTCAGAAAAACATTTGACTATCTACACAATGTCATGGGCATTCCCCACAATATCCTTACTCGGTTTCCTCAGGTGAGCTGTTAGTCTGCTCAAGAGCTGCATTGTTCCCTGAGTTCCCATTTCAATGTAATATAATTTAAATTCTAATCTCTTCCTGATCTTTGACGTTAATGAGGGCAAAAGATCCAGATTGTTTTCTTGCTTAAAACTTCAGGCTCTCTAAAAACAGTTGCTATTTGAGATTTGTAACATTCTGAAATTTAGAGTCTGTAAAGCTTCTCCCTTTTCTTTCTTTCTCTCTTAGGTTTTCAACTCCAAATTACTGCGAATCAAAGAGAGACATTTATTTCTTAAGTTCCTGGGAAGAGCCCAGTATGACCCAGCACAACCCAGCTACATCTCTCTGCACCAGCTGGTGTCCTTGCCCGATGAGGTCTTCTGCACAGAGATTGCCAAAGCCTCAATGCAGGACTTTGAAAAATTCTTAAAAACACTTTAATGAGTAACACATGTAAAAATGAATAACCTAAAATTATGAAATAAATGTATTTTATAATATAAACCTGCTCCCTTTTATGGTCTCTTAGCTTCTTAATTACTGCTTTAAGAAGTTGTTGCTTGTGAAACATTTGTGGCGCATAATGTCTAAGAATAATGTTCATTATGGTAACTTAAAGTGTGTATTTCACAAGGATTAAGCAAATAGGTTGCTTTAAAGGTAAATTAAGGTAGATTATTCTACTTTTCTTTTTCCRAGCTTTGGGAGAGTGAAAAACTGACCAGTGACTGACTTCTCGGCCTCCTTCCCATCTCCCCCTCACCCTGTTTCCCTCTAAAAACTAGATTAACTAATCAYTGCAACAGCAAAGAAGAGCCGTGATTGCTTGTTCTAATCTCAGCAGCTAATTATGTTATTCCCTTCCTTGCAGAGAGAAGTACACCACGACATACATGGAGTCCCCTATACAAAGTGGTGTTTAGCAACAGCTTCTAACAAGGGCGCTTATTTTTGAGGCTAGTTGATGAACTTAATATCCTACAAGCAGTATGATGAAACTTGGTCTGAAATATAAAGGAAAATGAGCAAACTAAATGTAGATGAATATATATATATATATATATATATATATATATAAAGGACTTCCTGTAGGTTTCAGGGATGTGCCCAGTTTTACTTCTACAACTTGCTGTCTGCCTCTTGGAGGGGAAGAAAAGAATAGTATCGCCCCATCCCTGATAGGATTCATAGGGCTTCAGCAGACGAGCAGCTGCACAAATTTATCTCCTTCAATTTTAACTGAAGTAGTTGGTACTGTTAGGAATTGTAAGAGTATTATAAGTGGTTAATGTTATCAGCAAGTAAATTATATGCAGAATTCTGAAATGCTTCACAGTATTTGCACAAAGTGAAAAAAAMCGACAATCCAAATGCAAACTGCCTAATAGTTTATTGTTTAGAAGTTTCCATTCTTTCAGTTATAATAGTTCAGGAAACTTAAATCCAGATGTTTTCATTTGAATTTAAGCTTATTTTAATGAAAATGGCTCCTTTTATGAAAGCTTAATGTTCTTCATGGTGATGCATAACAAATTTCATCCAAAGTGGTGGTCTGAGATGGGATGGCTGAACCCTCCCTGCGCCCTTGCTCTTAGGTAAGACATATACTAAATATAACAAAAGACATTTGCTTAGATATTTGACCTTATTACAGCACCAAGCACATTAAGGCTTTAAGCACATATAATCTTCAAACAATCTAATWTTTTTTTTTATGGTATGATGTAGGAATTCATAATGCCAGAGACAGCTACTTTCCCCAGACCTGCTCTTCCATCCTTAGCTACTTTATCACCAGGTGACATGGCATTATCATTCAAAATGTATTATATATAGTATTTTAGTGTCSTAACCTTCAAGCTATTCATTCCATTAGCATGTTTAAACGCAACGATGATTGTCGTCAGARCTAACTCCTCTCCTTGGAATTTTAAATGTGTGAGCTTGCTCCCTTCTCTTTTTCTGGGAAAAAAGCTTTTATGGAGATGCTAAGAGAGAAAGGGGCAGAGGAGAGAAGAGCTTGTGGGGAGTCCTCCCAGATATTTAGGGGCTTTAAGAGGAAGCAGCAGCCGAGCTTGACCTGGAAGGGCCGCAGTCTGGAGTTGTTCTCGGTAAAGGCGGGAAGCTTTGGGTGTGGTGGGGGGTGGTGGCCATTCTCCCTGGCCACGCCCCGCTCCGCTGGCCACGCCCCGCTCCGCTGGCCACGCCCCGCTCCGCTGGCCACGCCCCGCTCCGCTGGCCACGCCCCGCTCCKCTGRCCACGCCCACTGGCGGACGGGCCTCCAACCTAGCGCGCGTGCGCGCGCGCCCCACCGCCATTGGCGGCGCAGGCGGGCACGCGGCGACGTTACCCAGCAGGCGGCGCGCCTCTCTGAGGTCAAGATGGCGGCGAGGGCACCGGGTGAGGCGGCCGGGACGGCGGCGGCGGCGGGGCCGGCCCCGGGGATCGCAGCGGCCCGGCCCGGCCCGGCCCGGCCCGGCCCGGCCCGGCCCGGCCGTCCGGGGCTTCCCTTGGGGCGGGCGGCGGGCTCCACGCTGCGCTCTGTTCCCGTGCGGCTTCCCAAGCGTGCCGGGGCGGCCGTCCTTGCTGGCGCTCGCCCGGGCCGAGCGGGTTCGGCGCCTCGCTGCCCGGTGTGGGCAGCAGGGAGGATGAGGTGGCGGCGCGAACATGGCGAAAACGGGGATGTGCCGTCGACGTGGTGGTCCTCGTCGTTAGAACTGGCGTTTTTGCGAGGCTCCCGCTGTTGCCTGGGGAGGTTTGGGAGATGTGGGCCCAGCAGTTATATTAAGTAATTGGGGTGGGGTTAGAAAATTARCGGCATACTTTGAAGGCCGTGAAACCAGACCACAACACAGAGGGAGCTATGACAGATTGTTGTTAAAAATAACAATAAAAAATAAAAATAAGCRGGGTGATTCTGCTTTCTGGAAGACGTTATGTTCTCAGCCCAGGTAGGACTTAGGAATCCTAAAATAATTGTTATTGTCTCATTCTGGGCTGTTAGCACCATTCCAGGTCTTGGAATGGCCTGATGTCAAAATTCAGTGCAAGCAGAGGTTTGAATCGTCGTATTCACAGGCGCTTACGCGGCACGGTCAGTGTCGGTGCGGTGGGTGCAGTGCAGACCTGCCCTAACGTCGCATCCCCGCGCGTGGGCAAGGGCAGCGAGGGTTTGTGCGCGTGCTCTCGCGCCCCACGCGTGCCCGTGTGCCCCACGCGTGCCCGTGGGCCCTCGCTCCCGCTGAACCCGGTGCCGCTCAGTTTCAGGAGGYAGCCGCCTGCTGGAGAGCTTCCGCAAGTGGTACTACAACGCGGCCGGCTTCAACAAGCTGGGTACGTCCTCTAACGTGCTCTTCTCTATTGAAATTAGCTGCTCTCTGTGCTGGGGGGAAAAAAAGTTAGCAATGACTTCAGCCCTTGTGATTGCAGCCTTGCAAGAAATGTCTATCTCTGCCTCTCTCCCAGGTTTGCTCTTATTTTCAGGGAAATAATTATGGTTAAACAGGAGCTAGCTGTAGATGTATTTAATTATTTATTTTCATAAAGGAGCTTCTGAAAGCCTGAAACGATCCCCTACCAAGTCAGTTTTAGCCGTGTCCAGTGCTCTCATTACCTGTCCAGAGGCTGCCCTTTAAAATGCAGCTTTCCACTGGGAGCAGCCAGTCTGCATGGGATGCCTTTTCTCCTTCCTCCCATACATCATGGGAAAAAGCTTTTGTGATTTTTATCTTTGTAATTTCATATGATGTCTCCCTGGCAGCATGAGARTGAAGGAGCTGTGGAAACTGTTTCCTTAAGTAAAGGAGAATGCCTTGATGCTATGATCTCTATGTAGATCTGTCACAGAGAAGTGAGMTATTTCATTCTTCTTTAGTTTGTTTGCTTGTTTTTGGCCTAAGTTTAATCCTCTGTTTCTGTCTTGCCAGCACTTGATTTGGGGCCTTTTTTTTTTTCCTTTAACCTATCTGTAAAAATTCTCAAAGCTGTTAAAGCTATTAGTGCTTGCTTTTCTGTGACTATGAATAAAAACCTCAAGAGGAATACGTTAGCAAATACACAGTTTATTTATATTTAAAAAAAAAATGAATTCAGGAATATTAAAGGACAGATTACTGCTAGTTCAGTCACATGAGATCAAAACSTCTATCTGCGAGCCGGTACGTGTACTCTCATGATCTTCATCTATCTTAGAATGTTACAGGAGTAAAACAAACCTTTCATTTTCTTAATATACAAAAATATATTAAAAATAATGTGTTTCTGTTTTTGGCTTTGAGAAGCCTTCTTTGTCTTGTCTGTATTTTGATAGAAAACGAAGTCGGTCCGAAGCATCTGACTTCAGGASTCTGTAGCTGGTTACATCTGATGGGGATCTTGTCAGTCTGCACAGAAAGGTTCAGGGAACAGATCCTTGATATTAAAGTAGTCACAACTACTTTAGTGACTGTGGTATAATTAATGCTTCTAATTCCTTAATCTAGACAGTCGTTCTGAGCGCAGGTGTCTAATTTTGGTCAACGTGGGTGCACCCTTCGTATCTAGGCTAGAATACTGCTATGTAACACACTGAAACACATATGCAATATTTTGTTGCTCATTTTTAAAGGAGAGCACAGCATGAAGTAAATAATGTATGTACAAGTGAGCTTGTTCCCTTGAGCAAGTAGTGATTCTCTTTTGAATTGGTCTGTTTTTRTATTTTTAGAGTTATTCTAGTGTTATGTAATAATGCCTGCATTAAGCTTAAATATTAATTAGTAGTGTTGATGCAGTGCTGCTGTAAAATCTTGCCGATACAGGGTTGATGCGAGATGACGTCTTGTATGAAGACGATGACGTAAAAGAAGCGCTGAAGAGGCTTCCAGAACCTCTTTACAACGAGAGGATATTTCGCATGAAGAGAGCACTTGACTTGAGTCTGAAACACCAGATCCTTCCGAAGGATCAGTGGGTGAAATACGAAGAGGTCAGTCTTCAAGGGGAGTCTTCAGAGTGTCTTCAAGGGGAGGAGATCTCTTAAATAGCAACTCTGTGCACCTGTCTTTGGGGCTTCCTGTATGAGGGTATGAGGGTATGAGGTATATGCTTGCATGTTATTGATAATGAGGAGTTATTTCATTCCATGTCTAATAGCATTCCTTGGAAAATCAGAACTTTTGATCCCTGTTTGTAAATTTCTACGTTGAAGTGGAAGCTCCTTCTAGGAAGCTTTGCTCGAGATGAYAAAGACTTAAATTAATTAAAAATCAGAGTCCTGGCAGTTTGGTTTGTAAACAAATGTAATTTCTTCTATGTTGCCAGGTATGGTGATCTATTGCAGCTAAGTTAWAAATTCTTATAAAATAGCTCTTTCTTTTCTGACGATTACCTTACTTTGGAGAAAATCTTCAGCCACAGCTTTTAGTCATGGAAATGCCAAGGAATAACAATTTAAATGAAAACCTTGGTTAGGTTTGATAACTGTTGCATTGATCAATTGAATGTTTAAGTTACTTGAGCAGCAGTTTGAGTTGTGAATGCTAAACATAGCTGATTTCTGTTGAATCTCTTTGAAATGGTGTTTAGAACTAACATGCAAAATAAGTTTCCAAAGTGCAAAGTTCTGCTGGACTTGGCTGTAAATGAAGTGGATCTTGCACATTTTCACATCCTAAAGTCTTTCCCAATTCAGATGCRTTTATTTGTTTTGTGGGTTTAGTAGTTTGAGTCCAGCAGTCACTTAGGTGCCTTGGAGTTGCTTTTTGAGCATATGAGACTCCTCAGTCCCATGACTGGGCTATTTGGCAGGAGGACACGAAATGTGAAGGTACAGCTGAAAGCATCGCTGTTTGTGACGTTCATGAGGCAATAGGAATTAGGTGCTACTACGTGTTGTTTGCAACCATTGCCAGTTTGTTAAGGTTACCTTTTAAGAGTAAGCAGTGTGGGTTTTGTGTTTTTTTCCTAAGCGGAATAAGAGAGAATTAATCTGAGGATACATTAGTTGATTCTGGGCATCCCTGTAATTTTGGGTTTTTTTTCTTCTCTCCTCAGGACAAGCGCTATCTTGAACCTTATCTAAAAGAAGTCATTCGTGAACGACTTGAAAGAGAAGCATGGAACAAGAAATAACTATTGAACTACTTCATGCAAATGTCCCCTTCTTTCTGATATTTTTGAACATGGTTCTGGAAGCTGTCTACTGGAGGCAAATGTGAGGCTGAGGGAGTACATATTTCAGTTTGTTCACTGAATCTGTTCATCCAAGTAAAATAAATGTATCAAAATGAAAAATCTACTTGGAAGGCTTCTTGGTAAATGTTAACGAGCTAATGTTACCCTACTGCAGTGGCATGCAGTCTTCATTCCAGCTTTTTGATTCATGTTTTTTTCATAGTACAGCCGTTTCCAGCAGCTGGCAGGGTAGGTCAAGGCTGCTGATGCTGGCGTTTCTGTTAGGCTATGAAGAGGATGCTTATTTTTTTCATCACCTTTCATTTGTGGAGAAAAGAATCCTGGAACTGATATTTTGGGGGCAACATGAGGTAGCAGCGCTTAATATTCTGTGCTAAGCAGATATAATAAAATATKAACGGTTTCTTAGTCCCAAATTCAGGAACTGTTCCACAACCTTATACACTAWGTATATTGTTAATGCTCAGAAAGTGTATTTCACACAAATAGTTGTCTCACTTCAGGTTCTTGAGACAGCCTGAGGTTTAAAAGGGTGAAAGGGGTATGTTGGCACCCTTTCCACAATATTAATAAATGCTGGAAATGTGTTTCCTGGCCTAAAGCATGTTATTTACAGTGATTGGCTTGAAATATTTTAATCTGTGAAGCTAACAGGCTTAATGCCATTAGAGATAGACATGGAATTCAGTCTCTGCATAAATACAGTTAAATACAGCAAATACTTGCTTAAATACAGCAATTCAGTTAAATCCTGGTATTACCAGCCTGCAGACATTGAGTTTAGAGTCTGCCATAGTTCCGTGACCGTTTTGAGGCAGCTTTTGGTGCTTTGTGCCACACGCAATTGAGAAGTCCAGGCAAGAAGRTTGTGTGATAGCTACAAGTTTGGTTTTTAGCAGGAGGTTTCGGGGGGAGTACATGTAGAACACAATGCACAATGTAGAACACGTGCCGCACATGAGCAGTCAAAAAATGATTACATAAATATGGAGCAAACCAGGCCCATAGTTTGAATTAGCACAGTAAAATAGYGTGCTGGGGTAAAAGCTTGAAAATGAACATTTTTTTTAGCTTTGCTAATGACTGTTTGTAATCCTGGCATCTACTTGCTTCACACTGGCTTGCATCTCTATAAAGGACAGAGTGGTCCATGGTTCAGATATTTATTTCAAAGCTTATAGCATGGAATGGTTACAAAAAATCTGCAAAAATATCTGCATGAGCAATATTCACTCAGAAATTAAGGGGATGATACTCTTAACGAAGAACCTGAAGCTGCTTTTGTCACCTGCGGTGACTTGCAAATTTGAGAAAATCATTTTTTTTCTTACTTTAAGGTTATTGTAGGATTTTGCAATTGAAACACTCTAGATCTTTTTATATGTGGAGTTAGTGAAGGGCTTTCTGATATATCTTTTGAGACACAAATACGACCTGAACATTTCACACTTCTAATGGAATTAGTACTATTTCATTATCTTTGAATATTTCATTATCTATTGGACCATCTAATTTCTTCAACATTTGGAAACATCTCGGTCAAACTAGTATAACACGGTAGGATTTTGCAGAAAGATGAGCATCTGCTTACTTGGCTACAGGTTTGGGTTAAGATACATGTGCTTCAGAGCTGTTTTTCAAAAATGTCTTGGGTTAGAGAAGAGGATTTTGCTGGCACCAAACACTCTAAAGTAGCCTGAGCTTTTTGGAAGGACGTTCTGATCTGAAATCGGACCTCTTTATCCTCTAAGTTAACGTATTCAGACTCAGAGGTAAATAAAACAAAATGCAGAATTAATCTTTTCATGTGGTCTGTATAACAGCTTTGGGGTGGAAAGAAAAGTTGTCAAAAGCTGRCCGTGATTGTTTGACAGCTGACATTCAGACAATTTCAGATACTTCTTGTTTGGAGCGATTATTTTTTAGCTTGAACCACACATAATATACAGTAGCCAGCTGAAGTTTGCTGAAAAACTTCAAGCAGAGACTGTTAGGCTGTTGCTTAGAACAGTGTTAGGAAATCCCCCCCCCTTTTTTTTTTTTTTTTTTTGATTTTTGATGCATTTAGGCAAAGAGCCAAAAAGGAGATTTAACAGGGATACTGGTGGCCTGGGAACTGGATGGAGATGTAGTGTTACAAACTCTAGGCTCTTGTCTAGAGCTTATAGGCGAGATTTGAATGGTTCCGTTACTGGCTACTACTAGTTGGAAAAAAATATTGTCCTTCTATGTGTGCACTAAGCTCCTGACATTAATTGTAGCTAGGTGAGACACAGGATTAATTAAATGAAAGGTCTAGATCTTGCTAGTGAAGAGATGGAGGGTTAATGTGATGGGATGTCTGAGATGGAAATTACTCTGAGGAAAAGGAATGGACTTGCAGAAAAAGAAAGGAGTTCAGATTAGTGATTTTTCATGTAACACTTGTGTTTCTCTGGTGCTATTATCTGTAGGATCCTGAAAAGTTGTCATTTTAAGCAAAACCTTACGAGGAGATTTATAAAAAAAGACAAATGGCTGGAGAAGAAAAGCTAGTCAAGTGAGAAAGGGAATAGGACGTTGTTTTGGAGAACTGGATTCTTTTCTGCTTCTTTCATAATGGTCTTCTGTATCTCTGAGCAAGTCGTGTAGACTTTTTGCAGACGCTTCCTAAACATTTTGCTAGATACTCAGTACTTGGGGCTAGATCTGCCAGAGTGTGGAGTGCAGAAACGTGGAGTCTGAATCCAGTAGTTCTGAGAATACCATTACAAGTGTTGGTGTTCCTCTGCTCACATAGCAAGTACTGCAGGTGTTGGCAGGAACACAATCCTGTAGCAGTTCTGACTGTTCTGGAAACCTTTCACACTCACAGTGAGTACAGAAACACTTAAAGTGAATCGGATGTATTTGTGTCTCACACACAGTGCAGTGACGTTGCTTTATGTACTATGGAGAGTAAAAAGGATTCTGAATGAGAGGGAGTTTCCTATTGGGACAAAATGATTCTTTGGTTTAAAATGTCATGTCACAAGGCAACAGTTAATTTTTCATTTCCTAATTGGACTTTGAAACTTTCATCTTCATTAGGTAGGTTTTTCTTGGATAGAATTTCTGTACAAATTCCATAAATTACTGAGGTCTTTGTGTAGCTTGAATTCACATTTTTGGCAGAATTATATTATTTGTGTGCTCATTTAAAAGAGACCCTGAGTGGTAACCTTGCAATTTGATAGCTTTAGCTGAACTAAAGCACTTTTTTTCAGGATTTTTAAGTGAACATACTTTTCACTTGATTTTTTTTTATTAAATACGTAGTGAAAATAATAATATACTTTGCGAATATCATGTTTATTATGGTAGACTAATTTCTTTGAATTTTGAATCAGTTAAGCAGGAAGCAGCGGATTTTTGCGACTCTGTAACAAGAAACGTGTTTGTTTCACATCCAGCTTCCATCCAAATGAGAACTGCAGCAGATAGAAATCTCCTAAGAATTTCAGTGAACCATCATGTTTGTCATTATAATAGAGCTGCTTTAATATGTTAAACACCTTCCTAATTATGGTATTTTCTCTCAAGATAGCAAAGGTAATCATAAGGATTTCATCACTAATGCTGCCCATATCCTTCAGGGTAGTTTATCTGAAATTTTGGTTTCTTTGAAAGCTGTGATCAGCTGGACAGGAGGACACTGTGTCTTTGGTGGGTTGGTTAGAGCTCTTCCAAAGGCAGATTTACCAGTGGTTAGAACATAGTGTCTAATTCCACCTGCCTAGAGGCACTTACCTGCTTGGGCAATTTCTCTTCATCTGGTTGTCCTCACTCAAAGCTTCTTTTCTGCTGGGCTTTGTCCCATGGCATTGGAGCCCTGAGCSAGCCCTGGCGTCTGGACTCCAGGAGGAGCCAACCAAGTGGTTCAGCAAGGAGCACAGGGCAGATGAGGAAATGGGAGAGGACCAGGGTTAGGAAATTATTTGTTAAGCCTTGAAAATAAGTATGGGGGATTGAGTTAGCCCCTGCATGCTGTCGTGTGAGGGATGGGGTGCGGGWACTAATGTGTAGGCTGAAAATGGGCAGTGTGAAAAGGGAGAAAGAAAAATAGGCAGCTGAGCGTGTTGGGAGACCACGGAGCAGGGATGTCCCATCTGCTGCAGGGGGCTTGGCGAAGCGGGGAGAGCTGGTGCTTTGCAGGCCGCTGTGGAGGGTGATGCCTGCACGCTAACCTGGGGAACACCCAGTTCACAGCGCTCGCCGAGGCTTAAGTCGGCTCTAAAGAACATTCAAGAACCTTCCAGCGAGCTGGATCAGCAGCAAAGTCCAAGTTGTGCTATTGCCAGAATGCCCGGACACAACCGTAAGTATCCAATCCTTCTGGCCCGGCCTCATCTGTTTCTTTCCATGAAAAATAGAACAGCTTCAACGGGCTCTGCCTATAGTTTCAGCGTAGGTCTGGGTCCACATCTCTGTAGTGAGAGAAATGGAYCTTTCTCTTGCAGAGCCTAAGCGAGTGCTGTAGCTGCTGTTGCAGTTTAATGAGTCTGCTGCCTCGGTCCCTRCTCAGGGAAGGGATCTGGGGCCTGAAACGTGATGACAGTGAGGCACCTCGGCACAGCTGGGCCACGCTCTCTTCAGCAGTTCTTCAAGTGGTTCCCTGCTGGCCTGCGTGGATCTGGCTCTTTGTGTCTAAACCTGCTGGATTGCACACGGAGCCTGGCTAGCGAGACATCAAGCTGAACGCTCTGTGCTCAGTATTACAACACCTAAGCCCTTTTATGAAGCCCCATACTCCCACTGCAGCCCAGCAGACTGAAATGATTGTTTCTTAGCAGCAAGGTTCAAAGTCCAAAGCTCAGATCTCTTCAAGACGCTTTGGAAGTTTTGGGGATTTTTTTTTTGTCTGCGAGTTGTGCTCCCTGGTGGAGTATTAGCTTGAAAAGATACTATTATGGAATAGTCATAAAAAAAGAGCTAGATATGTTTGGTTTACTTCAATTAACTAAAAATTCTCCAAATCCTTAAACATCTCGACTGTACTTTGTCACGCTGAAGAGGACAGAAGAAAACTTTAATTTTCCTTCAGTGCATAAGCAGGCCTCAACCGACCTGCAGAGCCCAGCCTGCCCTTAGAGCTAATGAGACTGTCACGTCAGTGTGAAGGTGACTCTGATAAAAAGCAAAATACACTCAGCTGCCAGGTGAAGTTTGGCTCAGCGCTGCTCTGTGCATTGCAAGGGCTGAGTTACCAGAGGAAAGGTGAGGTCAGCATTTTGGAGCTGTGCTGAAGCTCTCCTCTCCGCCTAGCAATACTTGGGCTGTAGCGGGACAACATCAGAACCCGACTCTGTCCCAGCAACAGGGAGATGCTTTATTTTCTTTTCAAAACACAGAACAAAAGCTATTCCAGGGAAAATAAAGCAAGATATTTTTGCTTTCAGTAGTACAGCTGTCTTGCTGCTATTCTGATTCCAGGAGTGGTGCTATAATTATGCCGAATTAGATGGTTGGTATTCGTAGTTTAAGGTTTRTTTGTGGTGGCCCGGAGTCACCTGGCTTCTCCCCACAGTCATGGTTATCAGGCCCATCTGTTGCTCGGGACTTGAAGGCTTCATCAGCTTCATCAAGGGGCTGTTGCCTTCTGCTGTGGTGTCTGTARGCAGCAACCTGCCCACAGCCCTGGCCAGTGCTGGGCTTTGGCACTGGGGTACAGAGGGCCTGGCTTTACACGGCCATGTTCTTAAGTGACTGCAGGCCCTGCCCAGYCCTCATGCACAGGAGGGCTGTAGCTGTCTCTGCCCCTAGAGCTTGGAGAGATTTTGTTGCTTTGCTTTTATGCTTAGCTTTTARTACCTATTTCTAACCCGTTGGATATGCTTTGTGGCTGGACACCTTCAAACCTGCAATTTTATAGTGATTTAACAGGCTATTTCAGAAGGAACATGAGGCAGTATGCTTTGAAAGGGAACTTCGCTTCCAGCTGCTCCCATCCAGCACTTTAAAAACACATAGGATACAATAAAGCACGTGTTGACATAAGTGATCATCAAAGGAAAAAAAAAAGAAAAAAAGAAAAAAAAACCCACAAACTTTTGGATTATCCTGAAGGAGTATAAACACACGTGGGGACAGTTATCGTCCTTCCCCCAGCAAAACAATTACATCAGTGCAACTTGGATTAGGCCCGGCCTTAAGATCTCCCAGATGTTGTAAACAGCRCAGCTGAGGAGCGCCTGCTGCGTGTCCTTAGAAGCTGCTAAAGGAGGGAGAGGAGGCTGAGATCCAGAGAAAGAAAAGCAAAAGCCGTCTGGGCTGTGCGGAGCGGGTGGYGCCCAGAGCGGTGGCAACCCCTGCTTGGCTTTGGCAGGTAGTGCCCGAGTTGATCCTGGCTTCTGCTCGAGCTCGGGAGAGGGGATGGGGGCCAGGCTGGCACCTGGGAGGTGCGTATGATGCCTATGGGCATATAGGGGCATGGGTGCAGGCRGGCAGCCTGCCCACCGTCCTCTGGGGACATTCCTACGGCTGGAGCTCAACGCAGGTGCCCCAGCAGGGACGAGGAAGCAGGTTGGTTAAATATAAACAAAACGCTGGAAACACAGTCCCCTTCCCAGCGCTTCAGCCTCAAAACAGGTGGGTTTGGCCCTGGGTGGGATGGCAGCAAGGGGGAAACCTGGGCCGCACTCGGTGCCCACGCGGCCCGGCCACCCTGACGCCAGGTGGGGCTGTGCCACCACGCGAGGCGCTGCCACGGCCGCCGGCCACGCGCCTCTCCCCTCTCCTTAATTTCATTTTTCAGGATGACAACGCTTCAGGGGTTTATGACTACCAGGAGAGTTTTCTACTAAGTCATATACTGATGTAATGAAATCTAATATATGCTGTGTAATGAGTTATGAGATGTTATTTAGGTTCAGGGTTTTATTACTTCAATCAGTTATGACCATATTTCCTTTTATATGATTGCTCACTCTTTAAACATACCAGATGACTGTATAAAGAACACCTAATAAAGTCTGGAGATGTTAAAATATAAATGTTTTAATTTTTACCATAAATTTGCTTTAATTTGACCRATAGTGGCTCTTGCACTGGAAGCAGTGCAGGCAGTGTTAGAAGGGCAGACCCTGTTTGTGTTTGTGTCCTGGATCCTTTATCGGACAMAACTGTGTGACCTGCTGGATTTTATCTGTTAGGAACCAGCCACCTATGCTCRCACTGGCTGACAATGCACAGAAACATAAAACGTTCAATATAAAACAAGAAAAAGAGAAAGCATCAGTTTGTAATAGAAGCTATAGTCTTAGTTATGTTCAAATTTTTACCATTATAACTATGGTTATAATGGAGTGATGGTTATTATGATGGTTTTATTATAATGGTTATAACTATGGTTATAATGGTACTATTATGATCACTATAACTCACTACCACTCCACTCTTCCACAGAGGAGAATCAGGCTTTATGCCCCATCTTCTACGTAAAAATCAAATATATGGATGTTCTTTCCATGCACATTTTGGTGATCCTCCTAATTTTCCCACATTTATGCATTTTATTTAAAAGTCTTTCAAGGTAAAATCATGGGCGTAGAGTTGCATAGCTGTGAAATAAGATCAGAACAGTCTTAAGCAAATCAGTGTTTAAGCAAGTGAAGAACTTCACTGAGCAGTAACAAGAGCGAATGATGTCGATTCCCTTTCTTCCCTTTCTTAAACATATTTAATGTTTAATAACTGCAATAAGATCTTGTGGGGTTGTTTGTGAGCAAACAGTTTTGTATGAGATCTTAAAGACAGTCTTTCCACCTGCATTGCTGCAGCTGCGGTGTTCACACTGGATGC
This sequence comes from Nothoprocta perdicaria, assembly GCF_003342845.1. Classification (NCBI taxonomy): domain Eukaryota; kingdom Metazoa; phylum Chordata; class Aves; order Tinamiformes; family Tinamidae; genus Nothoprocta; species Nothoprocta perdicaria. The sequence continues at coordinate 1,470,912 of NW_020455910.1, read as the reverse complement.
AGAGCACCAGGGCAGGGCTGGAGCTGCTCAGCACCACCTGAGAACAGGGGCYGCGCTGCAGCTCCGAGCTGCAAGGGAGAGCAGCGAGCAAGGAAGAAAAGAGATGGCCAAAACCTGCTTCCAGGAGGTAAAAATGTACCATTTAGCTGCAATTCAATTTAGAATTTGCAGCAAAAAGAAATACTTCCAAGAGGTCAAGATCCTGTAATTCTTCTCTCATGATTTGTTCAGTTACTGATAATAAGATATAAACAGTAGGAGAAACTTCAGGAGAGGCCCTCCTTTTCTCCTTTCTAGTAATACCTCTGTCAGTAATTGGATAGATTTTAAATGCTAGAAGAATTAAGCAAGTATGAAATAAAGACTTTACTATTCACAAATCCAGGATAATAATTCAGCTAAAGAGAATTATACATTAAATGAATGGCCAAGCATACGTAAAATATGTCTTTGTATAGTAACAAGGCACAATTTAATCCCATTAAGAAAATGTTGGCAGTGCCTCAGTGATTGGGAACTTGCCACTGAACTGTCCTGCTGTAACCTTGTACGCAGGAAAAGTTGAGACAAAGCAGTGTACTGAGTTTGACACATCTTTGCCCTTTAGGTCGTTAATGATGCAATGAATTACTAATACATTTAACATTATTTAGCTACAGAAACTGTCTTACGCGCGGAAACTAGGCAATAACGTGCTTCCTAAATGTGCTCCATTCACCAGGTCATAAGTGGAATTTATTTGCATATCCATAGAACACAGGTCTTTGAAACATCTTGAAAGAGGAAGCCCACATATTATTTTAATTAGCAAGAAATGAACTCTTTATTCCATGTACTTTACATTAGGGTTAGAAAGGTACATCAGTTTTCCACTAACCAAAAATTCAAAAGCCTTGTTTTCTTCACAGGTTTAATTTTTCACCCCAGGCCCTTTGCTTTTATTTTCCTTGTGGTCTTTTCAGTAGGATCCAAAGTACTTTTTTTATTTTTCCCTTCAGGTATTTCATATGTAGTACTCAGCTGCCAAAATACTCAACTTCTGTTGTTTCTAATTAAGAAGGAATTACTATGTACCACAGAAGAGAGAGAGTGGCTAAAATSCCTTTTTCGTGGCCACATATTATATCCTTGGAGGCTTAGCTATAGCTCTTGGAAACAATACTGTGTGGAAAGTTTAAAGCGTTAGGTTTTCAGGACAAAATCACAACTGATTAAGGGCAATACAAGGCTGATGGTGCCCTGGGAGGTCAACGCRTCACAGCATGATGATGAGGAAGGCTACCCACTCCTCTACAGCTTGGGGAGGCTTTGGTCCTGCTCCCCTCATGTAGTCTTTGCATAGTTTGGATCCAAGAGGTGTGTTTGGAAGTTCCTCGATTCCTGTAAGCAAGAAAGGATAACGAGCACTTTGACTATTAGTAAAAGATGCCAGTATTAAGAGTCAAAGAGTTAATATTCAACGCTGTCTCCTAATCCTCTATGGAGGAGTTGCCCCTAAAACACCGTGGTTGTGGATTTCCTCCCCTGTTATTTGCAATATCAGTTTGTTCTGCWGAGTGAATTACTTGGGAGAGCGCTGGGTCTGCTTTTACTGTAACAGCGTCCATCGAGATTCAAACTGACAGTTCCTATAGTAAGGCATGAGGAAATATATTTGAATAGTGCATGTGTTTTATGGTGTGAGATCAGAGTACACATGTATCATGGGGTCCAACAGGGAATAAGAGAGTAGCTATAGATATTTGCACGCACACAARCATGAGTGATGGTTTGGGATCCCTTGATCCCTATTCTGGCATTGGCTGCCCAGCCAAAAGGCACAGCTGCCTCTTGCCTGTGTGCCTGCAGAATGAGCCGTGGCCCCACGGAGCAGGGCTTGGAAGTGCTGGAAGTGGCCAGGGTGCCCCGTAGGGATGCAGTGCCCCTGTGCCTGCCTGCCTGCCTGGCGCCTGAGGACACACCTAGCCATATATAGATGTATATAACATATATAATATACATATTTTTATTTATCCATATATATAATATATAAAGTTATATATACACAAATATCTAAAGTACCTGGGGTGGGCTCAGYAGTGTCCCCTAAGTGGCTTTCTGCTGCGGACAACCTTGCGTTGCATCCGTGAAGGTGGCTTGTTGACAGCAGAAGCGACGGGACAAAAATTTCATAGGCAAGAGGGATTAAAAAAAAGACAGTTGTGTGAAATTTGTTCAGCTCACTTACATGAGTCAAGAACCAGTGAAATGTTTGAAGACCTGGAAATAATTCCAGCTTGTCATATCGGGAGAGCTCCTTCCCAGAAACAGGCAGTGGGAGCAGCAGAGGCAAGTCTACCATATGGAGAGCAGATGTCTCGAGGGAGCTGAAAAGAAGATGCTTTGCCAGWACTAAAAATATTCGGTACTAGGAGGTGATAACAAGGGCTTCTAAAGAAGAAGCAATTATTTATCCCTGAGTAGAYGGTTTTTACTGTTTCCTAGAACACAGACCTCTGTGCTTAAATAATCCGGAACTGTTGCTGTGAGAAGACACTGACTCCCTWCTGAGGGCAGGCACTGGGTAATAATAAGCAGATTGCACAGCTTGTTTAACCATGTTGTTTTTTAAAGTATATTTTATTATAGGTTGTATTGCCCTGAAATAAATACGGTAATGGGAGTGCAAGGAGTTACCAGTGTACAATTATTTTGTTTTACGAAGCAGTGGGGTTACCTTTACCACTTGCTGGTTTGGTATTTTACCTTTTAGCACTTCACTTTTGAGAGGTGCTGTGGAGATAGGCTGAGTTTATAACCTCAGTCCCACAGGCAAGTTGCTGTCCTGAGAGCAGCCGAACACAGTTAAACTCCAGTAAGGAGGCCTGAGGGATGAGACCTTCTTCACTGCCTTCAGGTATCTCCGGAGGGCTTTTAAGGAAGGATCCCCGTGAGCAAGGAAGCTAAAGCACCACTTGAAGTCGAATGGCGCTCTGTAACCAAGGCAGCTCAGCCGTGGATGAGGCTGTGTAAGTGTGGGCCCTACAGAGGGGCTCTCRTCGCAGGTTGTGTTTTCCTCCCACCAGAGCTCCCTCCTGGGTGCCAGAGCAAGAGCCATGGACACAGCTCCCACAGCTCCCAGGAGCTCCCAGAAGCTTCTGCAGGATTGAATAAGCAAAGGAAACCCCAGTACAGGGCCATGTGGGTTATTCCTTGATGCTGGGGTGAGGTGGGCTAAAGCAGACCTTCCCTGACATACCCTTCCCTAGTGTGYCCTTAAAAGCCCCTAATGACTGTGCTACCCCAGCCCGCATAGGCAGCCTGCTCCTGAGCTTATCTTTGCTTATAGTTGGAAAGCTTGTCCTAATATCTAGTCTAAATCTCCCTGGGTTTGATAGGTTCAAATTGCACCTATCACTGCTCTCCCATTCTTAGTGGACCTCAAGAAAACTGATTTTCATCCTCTTTACCATAATCTTTGAACACTGTTGCCCAGCTCCCTCCAGTGCTATCCATCTTCTCCAGACTAAACAACCCCAAGTTCTTTCCACCTCTCCTCACAGGTCAGGTTTTATAACCCTCTTATCCCCCTCTCGGGGCTCTCTGTTTTGTTTACATCTTTGTTAGAAGGGAACATGGTGCTCCAGCAGTGCCTTTCCCAGTGCCACATGGAGCCATCACCTCCCAGGCCTGCCGGGGACACCAGGGACCTTCCGTGGTGCTCCACCACCCTGTACATATTCCTCACTAGGTGCCAGGTCCCTTCTGCTGCCTGGTCACTCACTCCCTTTCAGTAGGAGTCCTTTTGACCTGCTCACACTCTTCACGTGGCTTTATTTGCTTCCACTTGTTGATCCTGGAAAACCCTCTCTGATTTTGCTATTTTGAATTTTAATCTTGGGCCCCAATGGGCTCGCAATCTGCCTGGCTTAGTGCGATAGGCAGATCGTATAAGCAGACTTTATTCCATTATCCAAGGTCTTAATGAAAATATCAAACAGAAACAGACCCTGAATGGACCCTAGGTGACCCCATTAAAAAAGAATTTTCACTCTGATGGCAAACCACGATAAGTGCAGTTATGTTTTTCAGCCACTTGTGCACCCTTTGACTATGATTTCATGTAGCCTATATTTCCCTAGCTGCACTTATGAGAATGCCATGGGGAGCAGATTCAAAAAACCCTCTACAGTCAAGATACAAGTTCCTGCATATCACCAAGAGAAAGGAAACCTCCTCGTCCTTCCGTAATGGTTTTCCCTTGGCCACGCAGTGCCAGACTGTGAGGGGACAGATTTCTGCTCTCTGGACAATATTTTAAAAGCTGCCCAAAAAAGCAGCAAGGTATAAAAGTGGGTCAGGGAAATCTTTGGTGACTGCTGTTGTAGAACTGCCTTAAAAATGTATCGTAAGTACGGCTTTTATTGCTGATAAAAAATAAGTTTTATCACAGAATCACAGAATCACAAAATCACAGAATATTCAAGGTTGGAAGGGACCTCTACAGATCATCTAGTCCAACCTTCCTGCTCAAGCAGGCACACCTAGAGCATGTGGCACAGGGCGGCATCCAGGTGGGTTTTGAAGACCTCCAGAGTAGGAGACTCCACAACCTCCCTGGGCAGCCTGTTCCACTGCTCTGTCACCCTAACAGTAAAGAAGTTTCTCCTCACCTGGAGACGGAGCTTCTTGTGCTCCAGCTCCCCTCTGAGCCTTCTCTTCTCCAGAGAAAACAGGCCCAGCTCACTCAGCCTTTCTTCATACGAGAGATGTTCCATTCCCTTAATCATCTTGGTTGCCCTACTCTGGACCCTCTCGAGAAGCTCCACGTCCCTCTTATACTGGGGTGCCCAGAACTGCACACAGTACTCCACGTGCGGCCTCACCAGAGCTGAGSAGAGGGGCAGGATCCCCTCCCTTGGCCTGCTGGCAACACTCCTCCTGATGCAGGCCAGGATCCCATTGGCCTTCTTGGCCACAAGGGCACACTGCTCACTCATGGTTAACTTGGTGTCAACCAGGACTCCCAGGTCCCTCTCCGTGGAAGAGGAGTTTGTAACAATGGTGTTTGTAACAGTGGTGTTTGATGCTGGAGTTTGTAACAGTGGTGAGTCTGTGACATTGCCACCAGATATCCAAGTAAACAGCTGAGGAAAGGAGAACAAACCAGGGCCCCTCATACCAGCAACATATCCCAAGGCTCCCTTCCTTACCCTGCATCAGCGTCCCGGTGAATCCACCGCTCGCTCTGCGCTGGAAACACCTCTGGCAGTCAGTAATGTCAGCACTAGCACCTCCAGCCCTGCAAAGGCCAAAGACTCTAACATTATTTCCATTTCAAGGTCAAAATCATTCGCCTTGACTGGAGTCCTGACCAGGAATTCCACCCAGGGAAGTCTGAGAATTGGGAGGCATCATCCTACCGGGACCAAGAGCAGCTGGTGCTGCAGGCAAACAAAGCCCATGGACACCCTCCTTAGGCAGAGAACCTGAGAGGACAGGAAGCCACCCCTGGGACAGCATGGGAGAGGTTTGGCTCTGCTCCTCCAGGGCCACCTTCAAGAAACCTTTCCRGCTTTCTTTGCTAACTCCCCCAGAAAAGAAACACATTTTTGATCCCCGTTTTGATTCTTTAAGTTTCTCTAAGTGCTTCCAGAGGCTGGAAGAGAAGCTATCAGTGAGGTGACACCGGTCCTTCTGTGGGACTTCTTGGCATGTGCTTCCTGCACATGCTGGAAAGCCRGGCATCATCACAACTTCTGCCACCTCCGCGTCCACAGCACTGACCCATCCTCTTGGGCCTGGGGTTGTTACACAGYTCTGGCCTCTCTTCTGGCCACGTGGTTCAGGCACCAGCTTTGCAGGCTCCACAAGCGATGGGAAGCACGCGGCTCTTCCCGCACGGAGCGGGCGCGAGCCCTGYGTGTCCTCGGTCGCGGCGGCCTCCGCCGCGGCACAGCCTTCATGCTGGTAGCTCTGGCCTATGTAYATTGCACCTTTAGCTTCCAGGAGATCCTGCCTTGAGCTCGCTGGCCCCTTGCCAATGCAGCTGTGGAGAGCTGGGARATTGGCCATAATGTGCTTGGGAATTCTTGCGAGGAGCAAGCTTCACCCACTGCAGTGGAGGTGGATACCTGGGAGGGACGGGGGGGTCTTTCTGCCCCCAAATGTCCAAATTTAAAATCAGAAATGAGGTGGAGTTTAATGCTAACACATTCAAGCTTGCAAATAAAGAGCTATTGGAAACCATCATTTAAGATTGCCCAGAAAATATGCTGAACTTTTACCCCAGATGGAAAACTCATGAAAGCAGAACATTAATTCTGTGAAGACCCAGTCCAACTCACACCACTGCCAGCAGCAGGGATGATGTTCTCAGCCTGGACATCAGTGGACACTTGGGAACAGCGCAGGAACCTGTGGTGGCCTCGCTGACTTTCAGGCAGCACCAAAATCCCACAGGTCACGGGCACGAAGGTGGGAGCACCTTGCACCGCTCTGCCCTCCCTCTGGCTCCCAAAGGAAGATCCTATGGCAAGGATCTGCATCCCAGAGGGATACTCTGAGAAATGGCAAGAGGTTTTTCAAGCCTAGATGAAGATGGTGCTAGGACACAAACAATCAAAGACAGAGACACAGTGGACTTTTTCCTATCAGTAAAAGTTGAAATTCTGTTGTAGTTTTTCAAGAATACCCCTTTTTCAGCATTTTGCTGCAGCAGGGTGGTCACTSGGCTTTGGACCATAGCCCAGCCAAACAGAATGGGGCTTTTCATCAGTTAAAGTCCAAGAAGGAAATAATGATCTCAGAGTTTTGTATTTATCATTGGATTTGGCCCACTGACCTGCCTCAGGAAAGGCAATAGCTTGAAACCGTTTTCACAAAGCCAAGACCTCAATGGTTACAATAAAAATTAATTTTATCCCGATCTCTTTTCTTTTTTTCCCTTCCTTTTCCCCAAAGCCCCCTCACTCTTGCCACCTTTGGATGGATTCTGCCCTGGCTTCCCTCAGGGCATCGGTGCAGCTCCCAGAGCCAGCCCTAGGGCTCCGGGGCCTTGGCAGTGCCCTGCACCCCACGGCCAGGGCTTTGTGCCGCTGCATCTGATCCAGCAGCAGCGAGTGCGAAGGGCTGGCCTTGCTGACACTCACCCCTAGCAACCTTTTCCTATTCCTGGCATCCACTGTGATCACTGCTGGCTACAGACGGGAGTGAGAGCTGCAGTTAACTAACTTTCTTTCTTTCTTTCTTTCTTTCTTTCTTTCTTTCTTTCTTTCTTTCTTTCTTTCTTTCTTTCTTTCTTTCTTTCTTTCTTTCTTTCTTGTTAGCATTTTATTTTCCTCTTCTTTGTTCACTTAAGCAGATTTTCCATATTTTTTATGAACATGAAGAGTTTTCCCCTGCATTCCTAGCAGGAGCGTGTGCCACCTCCTTCTCTCTGAAGCCTCCCATCGTGAGACGCGATGCTCATCCCTACCCTGCTCCCCCCATCACCCAACCAATAAATGTTTTCTGGGTCTGGGAAAGCCTGAAGACCTTTGCACACACAAAAAAAGAAACCCACACAGTGGAAAAAGACCCTGTGTGTTCACTGGTATGACAGCAGAAAAGGTTAAGGGGCTTCCAGTGTGCTGGGCTTCCCAATAGCGTACAAAGGACTGACAAAAATTATGCAAACTGCCCTTGACTTTACACACCCTGCATCCTGAAACCCTGTGTTTTTATTCTTTTTTTTTTTTTTTAATTTTGTTTCATTTTTCTGCTGTGAAGTAGTGTCACCTTTAGACCACTCAAAACCCATATGAGTTGGGACTTCGCACTCTACAGTCCTTCTGGACCCGAGACCCCATTATGGTCTACCTGCTTCCCAGGCTTATCTCATCCCCCAAGGTGCCTGTGGCCACTAGGCACATCACGTTCCTCACGTGCTTCCCTTCTGGCGCGTGTGCCTGCTCCGGGCAGCCTGTAGGCAATGGGCTGATGCCTTTTGCCAGCCCATGGCCATTGCATGGCCTGGGTTAAAGGAACTTGGTGGCAGGTGAAGGTTCTGAGGAACCTGAGGGATGTTCAGAGCACCTGACCTGCCAGGACACGCGCGTTGCTTTCCAACCACGTCGGCCGCCTATGCAGAGCAGCCAAGGGCTAAATGGTCAGAGCTTGATCTATCTCCCAAGYTTGGTTTCTGCAGATTTACTGCTCGCTGGCAAATCCAGAGCTGAATTCTCTTTCAGATGAAGGTGAGTTCACCTACAGTTCTGACAGCAAAAGAAATCCCATTTCATTTAAACAAGAAATTCTTGTTTAAAGACAAATGAGATGTACATTTGATTTTATTCCGCTTCTCCGCAACATAAATGATTACTGATACCTCTTTCCTGTGCACAGTCTTTTTTTTTTTTTTTACTGTTTATTTGTCCCAATTCTGTTTTTACCTATGAGAACCAGTTCACGGAGGCACTTCAGGATATAGAGCACATTTATGATAAGACACCTGATAAATCCCTTTATGCTCTGCATCTTTCCTGTAAAGCTGGGTAGGCGAGTGGAGAAGGAGAAAAGACCTGCGTTTGGATGATGTCATAGCTGTTGGGCACATCTGCCACAAATTAAATTACCATAGAATGGGCTTATTTCACAAACATATTTCTTTTGAGCTTGGAAGGAGACATAAAGCAGCATATCCCTTCAGTTTGCATTTGGGGAGTCTCTGAAAATTTGGGATTGCCTTTCATGGGATGCCAGCAAGATTTAGCAGCGCTGAGTCTCTCAGGTGATGATGCTGTCCAACTTACATGAAAAATGAATCATTCTTCGTTCGTTGATTAAGTTTTAACTCATAATAAATCTTCCAGAGAAATCAAGGCTGGCTTGCTAAAAKCATGAGAGACTTTTACAAAGCCTTCTAAGAAGGTGTAAGAAAGGGGTCTTAAGGSAAGGTGTAAGAAAGGGAAAGCTTGCAAAAGTAAACCTGCCTGAATTTTAAAATATCCATCCTAAATATTTCACAGCAAAATATGTGTGCCTGCCAGAATTTGAAGACAGAAGTGCAAAAGACACTGAAACAAGTAATAGCTTTTAAACACACTGTGAGCAGAATACTTGCAAACAGGTTACTTTGCCCAATGACATATATAAATGAAAACAAAATGAAAAAAAAAAAAAAGCCCAAAAAAAATGAAGAGGAGAAAATGCAGGAAAATAAGTGATTTAAAGTGTATTTTCTGTGCAGTTTTTGCCAAAGAAGATATTCAGAGAATCTGCATTCCAGGTGCCAAAGCAGAGGCAGCACAGAGGGATCGCTGTGGGAAACGCCATTCCAGGYAGGACCCAGGTGTGCCCGTGGTGCAGGACACCCACACAGCAATGGAAGCGGCAGCGCTGGCTTCTCTTCCAGCTTTTGTGCCAGCTTCTGGGTGGACTCAGCTGCCACAGCCCAGGGCTGGAGCAGCTGGGCCAGCCTGTKCCCTGCCTTTCACAGCTGACACGGGTGCCCAGCGCAAAGACGCTGCTGTCATTTTGCAGGAGCTCCAACACAATCCACTTGTCCGTTGAGGTGACCTAGAAATTGGGCAAAGAAGAATGAGCTGATGAAACCAGACCACGGTTCTTTCAAAGCACGTGAGAGCCTTAAAGCCATCTAGAAACTGTCCCCAGTTTTCTGCTGACATAAATTGGCATAGTTGGTGCAGTTATGGTGATTTACACCAGCTGAGGAACTGGTCCTACATTTGCACCTCGATCATGAAGATTTATACACTAATTCATTGCAAAACATTAATATTAAAAAAAAAAAAAAAAGAAAGTTTTCTAGCTCGGTCCACAAGTCCTTTTCCACAAATCAGTTATCTCAGTGTTGCTGGGTCAGGGCTTGGTGAGAGGACAATACATTCAGTGCTGTCATATAAATCATTTCCTTTTGAATACTTATGTCTAATCAACTTCAGACCTTGTTTTGGACACACTGTATATTTCATAATCTGAAGAACTCTTTCTGATGAAATCCTTGCCTCCTGACCCCAAAATACATCTGAACAAAATTGTCCCATCAGGAGTTCAGATAATTGCTTGGCCTTTCCTGTCAGTCATAAAACAGACCAATCCAACATTTTTGGACACTTCCCCACACTTTAATGTGCTTTTCAAACACATTCCGAACAGCATAACAGAAGAGGAATGGTGCTTTTATAAATGTGTGGTACTTCATATGCTTAAGCAAAGAAATCAGAGACTCTCTTTGCTGGTGCCGTATGTATTATTGTGTGATAAAAATTCACCAGCATGTAGTTCTGCAATTATTGTTCTTACAACTCCATTAGTCTTAAATCTTATTTATGTAGCATGGCTTTTTTTTTTTTTTTTCTTTCACTGGAACTCCCAGGCTTTCCCTCTTCTTGCTCCAAGGTTTAAGGAGCACTGAGTAGTGCAGACAGTTTTCAAGGCTCTCCTTCTCATCCCCAGAGCAAGTATATTTAAGAGAACTGCTCTTCTGCTCCTGCACAGAAATTCCTTCTAGCTCAGAAGCAGCAGCAAGAATCCCGTATCTGAGGAAGCCCCTTGTGGCGCATGCAGCAGCACACGAGCATGGGCACAGGACCAGGGTTTGCCTTGTCCACCCAGCTGCTGCAGGACAGAAAGTGGCATTCGAGATGCAGGGCTGTGGGTTGTAGCAGGCAGACGCTGAAACCCTCAGTGGGGGTCAAGCTGTGATGTCCAGATGCTGCTGGGGGGATGTGCTGTTGGGGCCATAATTTTCTACCACTAATCCTCATTCACAGACTGCCTATGTGAGTCGGAGAGATCCCAGCAGGAAGAGGCAGAGCGAGGCCCTGAGAGACGGCAAAGATTTGCTGAAGGAAGCACAGCACGTTCTGCTGGTGCACAGCAAGCTGCCCCGTGCACTTGGATGCTGCTAAATCCTGAGTAGTGAGAAGTATTACAAATATTCAGACATCACAGACAAGGGTTTACCGAGATCACAATCTCAAGTTGAAAGCCTGGGAATTCCTCAAGGAAAAGGTGTGGTCTGGGGTAGCGCATGTCAGCTGAATGCTTTCCAAGTGTGTCTACAGCTCTGAACATCTGAGGAGAAGATTAAATTCATGGGCAAAACACACTGTGAAAATAGAAAGCAGACTGCAGCATTGACCAGTAAGTTAAAAGGACAAAACATACATGAATGTTAGAAAAGCAAAATAATTAAAAGGATGYTCTATATCAAGAAGAAATCTTTCCCAGGATTGGCAAATACAGAACAGAAGGGTTCAGGTGCCACTAACAAGCCTCACTGTTGGGCTTGTGTATCCCACARCTCTTGCAGACAGCTAGACCTAACAGCACCTGTCTAAGACGTTGCCTTCTCCATGTTTTGCAGGAAGTTATTGCTACCTAGCACAGGCAGAAAAATGAATGCAGTGTGACTCTGCATCTGCCACAATGTCTACCACTTTACACCACTTTATTCCAAGTTTACCACTTTACACCATCAGCATCTCAGGCAGGGTTCTTGCCCTGTTTGTAAGCTGCCCTTAGAGCTTCAAGGAAAAACAGGCATTTTGGAGAGTTTATAGTCTCTATCASGGTACTGCCAATGGGGACCAAAAGAGTCCTCTGAGCAGCTGTCACTGCCAGCAGGATGACAACGTTGATAGGCTAGAACATGGAATTGGTTTTCACAGAATCACAGGATGGTTGAGGTTGGAAGGGTCCTCCAGAGATCATCTAGTCCAACCTCYATGTTCAAGCAGAGATACCTAGAGCATGAAACTTTCCATAAATTCAGGACTGTGTTTTGTGTAGGAAAGAAACATTCCATTTTTCCACAGCTCTGCATTTCTCATCTTCATTATTCCCGGAAAAACCCTTATCCCATCACTGCCGTGCGCTGTGAAAGAGCCTCCGTGGTGTCCAGGCGGCACAGCCTGGCACTTCCACGCGCCACCTTCTCCTTCCCCCACCTCRGATGCCTCTTTGTAGGGGCCTCGTCTCGCCTGAGTCCTCTCTGCTTTCCCCYGGACATTTTAAGGCTTTGCTCATTCAGCAAAACACTGGTGAGCTGTCCTTAAAATACCCACGTGAACACCACAAGCAAATGAACCCAATTTTTGTGTGTTCGGACATTTGTATGTCACAGGTAACTAACAATACCAAATAACCCCCCCCCCAACAAATGAGTACAGTTAAGCAACTACAAGAAAACAGTTTCGCCGTCGGAAAAAAAGGGGGGAAAAAAGRGCAGTGTGTGGGAGCGAGGCCTTCCCTCAGGGCCGGCGTCGCCTCCCCGGCCTTTCCCGCCGCTCGGGCCCGCGGCGCCGGCGGCGGCCGCGCGGTGTCGCTGTGAGCCCGGCCACGGGCCCACAGCGGCGGGGACGGCTCCACTGAATCACAAAAAACGTTTTAAACATTTTTTTWAAAAAATTATCTACGTGTGCCACATTATTTTTAATATTTTCTACTATCTATTCAAATATTTTTATTATTTGACTTTTATTGTAGTTATTTTAATAATCTTATGCCCGGCCCTGGAGCCCGGAGGAGTTGGAGCTCCCCGGAGGCCACAGAAAGGCGGCGACAGCCCCGGCTTCCCAGCCCGCAGGAGCCGGGATTGTCCGACCTCTGGGAGGTGGGAGGTCGTCCCTGGAGCTTTGTGGTGGCAGCTTGTGGAGAAATCCAAGGGGAGAGGAGCGCTGACTCCGCTATCCTGCTCACCCGTCATCAGAAGAAACCCTCTGGCCCATAGGAATCGTAGAAACACTATGGTTGGAAAAGACCTTTAAGATCATCAAGTCTAACCATAAACCCATCAGCACCACGGCTGCTAAACCGTGTTCCTAAGTGCCTTGTGTCCTGCACATCACACTTCTGGTTGCAACATTGCCCAGGGCCGGGTTCTGCACAGCCTGCTCAGTGTTACCCCATCAGCGACCACAAGACTCCAATGATTTACATCAAATGAGGAAATYATCCTTATTTTCAATTGAATATATATCCCTGGACAGTTTATCTATAGGTCGCTTGGGTTTTTYGCTTAGTTTCTGTTAATTAGTTTTGAGTGATTTTCCCTGGTCGCCGTCTGAGGCAGCAATTTCTCTTGGAGCAGAAGGAAAAGCTTTCTCGCTCCCTAGTCCACCACATGAACCTCTAGAATTCATCACCTTGGCGCAGCCACAGTGGTTTGATTCTGCTATGAGCTGTTTTTCTATAGACAGGCCTGCACATGTCTTTTGGGTCTTCCTTATGATAATTTTATTGCTGCTGAGTCCAAAATCCCATCTCTGTCCAAGATGCTGGCTGCGTCTTCAGCGCATCATTCAACAACAGCTCACTCCTAGTCCAGAGGCGCTTAATATTGAAACAAGCACAGATCAGTGCCTGGTTCAGAAGTCTGTCTCAGCTCAGATACATTCCCCCAAAGTCAGAGACCAGATCCGTGTCCCAGCTCTCAGTAGTTGCAGAGCCCAGCCAGCATTTCATGGTCTGGCCAGCCTTTTTCTCCACAGAGCAGAGGTGTGGATGTGGTGAGGTCTCCATCTGAAGCCACCCCTCTCCCTTCCTTAGCACCTGGACGAAGGATAGTCCATGACATTTCCCAACCACCGGCTGCTGATGTTTGTCTTGGCCCTTTGTTTTTGAACTCTGCTACAGCTGTTTCCAACTGACTTTTGTAGGAGAAATACAGAAAATAAGATTTAAGACAGCCTGTAAAAGGAATTAGGAAACAAAAGGTGAAAATTTCTCATACTGAATTTCAGGCTTTTTGCAGATCAGTGTAAAATGGGGCTGGAGCTGACGTTTGGTGCTGCCAATCCATCCTGCACTGCTCTGGGTCTCGGTATGAGCACACAGAGCCAAGGTGAGGGGACATCCGCAGTTCTCAATGCCAGAGCTTAGGATTTTGTCCAGAGCTGAGTCTTTTTTTCTGAAAAACTTCTCAGATTTCAGCAACAGATTTTCTTTAGATATGTTCTTCTTTTGGAGGTTTTACAAGGAATCAGTAAATAAAAAGTGATATTATTTTAATAAACAAATATCAAAATTCACAATTCACAGTTGAATATTAAGTTAAAATTTTCAAGCTAGTTCACATTTTGACAGACCTGGACAACACAAGAGAATGAGGAAAGATGCTTGTTTGTAAGGCTGCCTGAGCAAAGCTGTGCAAGGCAGACTGAGAGCCATCAAACTTAATCATGCTGAATAATGTTTTGTTACTCCCTGAATGAATAAGGGAGTTCTCAATGGAGCTATCAAGGAGTAGAATTCCAGTAAGCTATATACAATTCTGGCCTTGTTTTCTAAATATATGCATTAATTTTTTTGGTAAGAAGCCCATTACATTTTTTTTTTTTTGCCAATGCTCTCCTTTTCTGTGGCTCTGATAAAGCTCAGTTTTTTGAACTATCTCAAAAGAGAGTGTTGACATCCAAGAGAAGGAAGCAGTGCTAGAACAAAATAAATATAACGAGAGTAAGTCTGGGCTGTGATTGTGTGTGATGAAATAGAAGATGTCTTGCCAAACAGTGAAGTGTTTCTATGGACTAGCCTTGGAAGCTAATCCTATTGCTGCAGAAATGCTGTGGGATTTCAGGCACAAATTAGACATCACAAAAAGCTGGAGCAAAGTTCTGTGTCAATTAATTAACCAGTAAAATCTGAAAGCTGTATTCGAGCTGGAAAAGTTCCCCTGTAATGCACATTTCTCTGGTTTCCACATCTTCTAATGTGGATATTGAGGATAATGAACACCTACTGCAACAGCACCCTGTCCCCAAAACTGGACTATGCCACAAGAACACAGGCAATATTCAGATTTATAGAAAAATAAAATGACTTCTGATACTCAGCAAAGAAAGCTGAACTGCATAAAGAGCTTGCTTGAATAAAATGAAGCTTTTTTTTTCCCTTAAGCTTACCAAAAAAAAAAAAAAAAAAGGAAAATCCCCACTGATTGCATCCAGCTGTTAAAATTTTTATGATACAGAGTTCCCTAGTTGTCATGACCACTTCATGTAGTTCAATATGCAGTCATATTCTTTTCAGTTTCATTTTCTTCCCAAACTTTAGTTAATAAAACACCTTTCAGACAGCCTGTTCTTGTGGTAATGGAGTGCCTGGTCTTCTTTTATAAAGAGGAGAAGCGTGTGCAGCTTTAAGAGCCGATTCTCCTGCACACACATGGGCTGTTGCCGTTGGGATGCACTGGCATTCGAGGAAGTTAAACTGCAACCCTAATTCCCATCAACATTAGTGAGAGCAGCATCTGCGCATCTCCACGTGTGCCGGAGACGTGGGCTGAAACAGAAGCTGCAGGACAACCCGGCCATCCAAAGGTCCAACCTCACCCCATCCAGGACTCCCCTTGCCTTCAGGTGGCTCTGGGCTCGGGCCCCAAAATAAATAAATCTTTCTGGACTTGGGAAATTCAGAGGCAAAACAGCACCTCCCAAAGCAGAGCACATCTACCAAGGATGTCATTTCATCTTCATCTCATCTGCAACAAGTACAGGCACCGTTATCTTCATTGCCCATCCTACATTAAGAAGGAGTTTGGGCTGAGCTTGTGTATCGGTAGCTTATGGTTCAGGCTACGGGTTTAATTAATCCCAGAAGAGACACTGCAAGCAAGGAAATCCAGATTTAAGATTAAACAGCAAAACAATCATCATATGTTAATGGATGGAAATGTTTGCTGCTCTCTGCCTGGCGAATGCTTCCCTCTGAGCCCCGGCACTCTTCTGTATTAAATTTGCCTTCGCAGTGTTGAAATTCGTTTGGGGAATCTAMTTAAGGATGCAGTTTTCCATAGAAGGTAGTCATGTCACCACACCAGATACAAGACTGTTAGAGTGACTTAAACTGTCTTGATTTTGTAGGAGGCTGAGAAGCATTTTG
Source organism: Nothoprocta perdicaria (assembly GCF_003342845.1). Classification (NCBI taxonomy): domain Eukaryota; kingdom Metazoa; phylum Chordata; class Aves; order Tinamiformes; family Tinamidae; genus Nothoprocta; species Nothoprocta perdicaria. The sequence goes on along the minus strand of NW_020455910.1, from coordinate 1,455,045 downwards.
GTGAACCAGTGCATTTTGTGGACAGCATTAAAGAAAACTTTAGCTGTCAACATGCTTAACTGGAGGAATCCGTGTCCTCCCGTGCCCATGTTTATAGCGATAGTTTAATAGGAAGCCACCAATGATAACATCGTGCTGCCTGTTTAATCTTCTTGAGCTCAGCAAAAGAGCCAACGGGGTGCAGGGCTGAGGTGGGCACCGCACTGGGCACGGGACGTCCTTCTGCCTGCGCGGGAGCTGGGATCCCCCCAGTTTACTACTCTTCCCAATGCAGGGAGAATCCAGCTGATTCAAACCTTTCAACTTAATGCCCTGCCAGCCAAGCCCGTGCACTCTCTCTTTTCCTCTCCTCAATCCCAGTGCTCTTCCCTYTGACAGTTCACTGTCTCCACCATAAAACCACCGTATTTCCCAAAATATGCTGGAGCTTCACAATGGTCAACATGAGTTTTGCCCTTGAATGTGCCAGGAGGAGGTCTCAGTTTTGGGGACTGCCTGGCTGGGACCCTCTGCTCTGGGTCTGGGCACAGCCAGGCTTGTGTTGTCCCTAACGTGGCTGCAGATGGTGCCTCTTACCACGATCCCGGTCCCKGAGGACACCTCTGCCACCAGCCTCGAGTGCAAGGGAGATGCCTTGGAGCGTCAGCACAGGCAGGGCCCACGAGGAAGCTCGGCTGCCGAGTGCAAGACAGTGCCCAAGACATGAGAGGGAAGCGGGACAAAATAGCAGAGCGAAAGAATTGTAAAAAACAGATTGAGGAAGGCAAATCCATTCCTTGGTGCTGCTAGAGCCGATGGCGATGATGCAGGTCTCTGGAAGGGCTCCCTCATCTATTTTAAAAGGAAGGTGCTGTATGTCCCTGCTGCTCCGTAGGCACCATGTGTGCTTGGGATCACGCATGGCAGTGGACATCAGGTCATAGCACTCGCCTGAGCAAAGCCAAAACTTTGCCTGGGATCTTCACAAAACAAAGCAAAAAGTTCCACAGTTAAATATAGCTTATCAGAAGTGTCTGCARCTGTATGGAAAATGGAAAAATGAAAAAAAAAAATGCCTGGAAATTCTTTCTTTTATTTTTTTCCTAAAATGAGAAGTTAATRCTCATACTCGTTCCTGCACTCATTGCACTGCAGCAAGGAACAGTCCTAGACGTATGGTCACTAAGTATTAAAGACAAAAAAAAAATAGCGTAATTGAGCCCACAAATGGAGGGCTGGATCCYACCAAGCCTGAGGTCCTTTTGTGTCCAAAAATAGGAATTGTGGATACTCACCACAGAAGAAAAAATGCCAAGTACCCTCCCGGGCTGAATTCACAGCTTATGGAAAGGCAGATTTAAAAGAATGCAATAAATTAAAGAGCCACCAAACTCTGCAGAATGGAGAAAACTTAATCAAAGCAATAGCCGTTTGCTTCCCTCCCCCAGCAGCCGAAATCAGCTCTGCGGAGCTGTTCATGCGCTGAGGCGATAAGTGGGTCCCGTTGGGCACCTGGCAGCAAGATTTACATTATTCAGAAACAGCAGAACTCGTCGGGGACAGCAGCATAGCTGAGCGAATTATAAATGATAGTAAAAGTGGTGGTTCAGTTTATATAGCCGGTGCTCCGAAACAGAAATACAGATTATGACAGGTTAATGGGGACTGTGACATTCCCTACACATGTAAATAAACACGGAATTTGAGAACCTCTGTTTTCCCAAAGCACCAGTAAATAAGAGTGTAACAGAGACCTCATGTAAAGCAACCATATGCTTATAATTACCCAAACATTGTAGATCCCCTGTGTGAAATTTCACATCTTTATTTGCTTCTATTTTAATGTTTACGAAGTTAGTTGCAATTTTTCAAAAGCYGATCTGGTCCTAAACAGGAAAGACAATTTCCTACGTCGTTTGAATTTGCTGTGCAGGCATGAACAAAAKAAGCGCCCTTCTCCCTTTCGGAGCATCCTCACTTTCTCGTGCTTTCCCTGCCGCAGTTTGTTTCCCGGTGGCGGGATGCGTTTGAGGCTCCCTGCTTTGTGCCCATACGTTGGGTCCGTAGCCGTGAGCAGGAGACAATGTGGTTCCAATCGGAGGCAGTGACAGAAATGCCGCTCGCTTGCGGAGAAGCAGCGTGGCCACTGATTCATGGCAAAATAAAACTCTGCGGAAAAAAAGAAAGAGAAGCCACAGTGTCACATTGGGTTAGCCCCRTTGCTTTGCCCAACTTTTCTTGTGAAAAGACCAAGGGGTGAAGACGGAAGCAAAATGAGCAGAAATGTGGAAGTCCTTGGCTGTGGTGTGGGACGAAGCGCGTGGGACTTGCCGGCACTTCCCGGCTCRCGCCGGGTACGGAGCGGCCGGAAAGTGAAACCGGACTTTTCCTGGAGGGCTAGGGCATGGGAACTAGTGTGGATTTTCCTAAAGCAACCCCATTTCTGTGGGCACACTCCGGATACTTGAGCCTGCTGCTAGTTCTCGTGGCGTAGGAGGGACAGCGAAAATGCTGGTTGGGATTAACTTTGGAAGTCGCCAGCCGGTCCTGAGGTTGGACAAGCTCGCATGAATGCTGAAAAGAAATCAGTGGTTTCCTGTATGAAGCAAAAACATCCTATTTGGCTGCCGTGGTGGTCCAGAGAAGGGTCCAGCTCCTCCGAGGGTGCCCGTGCCACGGGCAGGGGAGCGGGCAGCGCAGTGGGCAAAGGGAAGCAGCCTGCGGGAGGCAACAACCTTCTGAAAAAGGGACATTCCTTCTAGAACGGAGCACCAAAAAGCGACATTTTCAGGAGCCCTGCAGTAAGGAAGCAGAGACGCTAAAAATATGCATGTGGAAAGCCATGGGAGTTAATGCCTCGGAGCTGCCGTCCTCAAGGACGAGTCAAGCCCCGTTTTCAGGCGGGCGGCTTGGAGGGGCTGGTGCTCCAYGGAGAAGCGGCACATATGGACCACGCACGCAGGCAGTTCAGAAACCATTAAGCTCTGCCAGTAGGAATGAATCCCTACCCCCGATTATGCCRTTTGAATACAGCCTTTTAGGAGCTTTTTGTGGTGAAGTGGGAAGAAACCCGTATTTTGACTGCATATGTTTTCCAGTCTTCCTARTAGAGAATGATTTTGGTTCGCGGAAATAAAAGCATGCAATGGATTGTGCATGTTAAAATAAACCACAACCTAGCTGTAAGGAGAAGGGAGTAGGAGCAACATCTACACACTGATGCTCTATAGAAAGGCCACTTACACACCACAAGAAATCCTATACAAGCCCACAAAATAGAGCTAAAATAGTGTTGCTTGGGCCATGTGGCCTAACCACTTGCATGGGGATGAGGTTTAATACTAGTCCTTAAATGCTGCTGCTCACTTTAGGCTTATGATGAGAGAAATTTCGATTAGACCTTGGGGAATTATGTTTGCTTTCAGCCACCTCCTGACTTTCAAATTTTGCTTTTTGGTTATTTTTTTTCTAAAATAGCAAATAAACATGAGGAAAGAAATTTTTAGATGTGGAAACTGTGTGTTCTAATGTAGGGAAATTCATGACACTGCTAAAGCTGCAGTTTAGAAACAATCTCCAAATTGCATTTGTTTGGAGATACGTGTATGAAATTAAAAAATCATTCTAAAATATATGTAATATAATCAAGAAGTGAAACCTAGTCAATTTTAATTCATAAGAAAATAGTAAGAAAATCATTCTAAAATCTCTGATATTATTTCTTTCTGGTTGCTGCTATTATCTTGCTGTTCCTGCTGTTGTTGCTGCCACTCTTTTGCCTTTCGCCGAGTTCTGCTTCCCAGATCCCAAGTGTTTTGCGCGTCTTGATTAATCCTTGCATTAATCCTGGACCTTTCACAGGTCCAGTCCCATGCAGCCCTCTCGATATCAGTCAAACCAAAACTTCTGCAGAGGATTTGCTATTTTGGGCTCACACACACCTATAGGTAACTGCATACAGCTGCACAACGCCCTGACTGCTGCATCTGCTCCGTTCCTTGTGCTCTGTCCCCTGCTCATCTCCCCGGCGTGACAACTGACTCATGCCCCTGCACAACGGCGTTGTCTTCCCACATGTCAACGCAGCACCCTGAGCAATGGACACTAATGCCAGGGCAAATGGATAAAATAGCAGCACTGGCTATTTGATTACTGTTACTAGTGGTGTGTGCTGGTGTGTATTTCTATCCTGGGGTAAAATAGTGGGTAATGATGTGCGGATTTGGGTACTGGGCAGCTTAGGCACCATGTGGAAGGCCACGGGAACCAGTGGAGAGGCTCCTATTGACTGCAAAGGGCTTCAAGTCAGGCCCAAAATACACAAGAGAACGCAGAAAGCGACTGCCCAAATCAGTTTTAGAGAAGGCACCAAAAAAAAAGTGCAAAAGCAGCAGGTAGAAATCACATGAAAATGACGGAGTTTGCTCTTGAGAGCAGCTCTACGCTAGCGCGAAACCACCTTCCCTTGGGAGCAGAGGAGGCCAAGGGAGGGAAAAGCAGAGAACAAAGAGGGAAGTGGAGAGAGAGCCCGAGAGACAAAGGGAGGAGAGCGCGGAGAGCCAGGAACAGCGAGGGGAGCAGCGGGCGGGAGTGGGAAAGGGCAGCCATGCAGCAGCAGCGCTGGGGACCACAAGGAGGGGATGTGGAAAGTGGAACAATATCAGAGAAGGAAAATAGGACAATGAAATGCAGCACGGCCGAAAAGAAAGAGCCTGGGGAGCTAGAGCTGGGCACAAGTTGGCAGAGAAGAAACTGGAGCTGATTGGAGATAGCAGCCAGGAGCGTGGAAAGAGTGAAGAGGGCACAGAAGGGGCAGAGGGAAACAAAAAAAGTAATGAAGAGGCTCTGGGAAGAACTGGGTCACGGCAAGAAAAGGTAGCCACGGAGCTAAGTACTAAGCAGAAAGGATGGGGACGGCGAAGGGGAGCGGAATAGAAAAAACGAGGCGCCTGAGAAGTGAGGCTGAAGGGAAAGGAGGAGGGGTGGAGGCCCCACAGTGGAAGGAACCTGTTAGGAAGGGGAATGGTCAGGAGGGAAGTCATGAACCCGGGGAAAGGCACGGGGAGTGCAAGTCTCAATAAAGAGCAGGGACAGAGACAGGAGAGAGCAGCATGGGAACTGGCAGTGTACATCGCCTGCTGCTTTCGGGCACCGTTGGTGATACTGCTTTGTAGCCCTCTTTCTTCCTAGTTCATCCACTAGCACCTCTCCCACATCTATTCCACTGGAAAGAGCTGAGCCAACGGCCAATCCCATTCTCCAGGCCAAGTGACACGATGTGTGTCACATCCACACAGTCATATCCAAACTTCCGTCTGAGAACAGCCCCTGGCACAAGCTCTAACTCAAAACAGACCTGAGCAGCGTCTGGGAAAGCTGGCCTGGGCCAAAACCACACCCAGAGACATGCAGAGAATGTGTGGTGGGTCACAGGACAGAGCCTAAGCCCCAGTCCTGCCCTTACTTTGTTCCCCAAAGGAGAGCTGGTCCTGGTGCCTTGGAGCCTGAACCCCAAATTTGCTCTGACCGTGTCTCCCAGTTGTCTCTTCCAGCATCTCCAGGAGCTGGTGATGGGACTGAACTCCTCAGATGCCAGCAGGGACCTGTCGGGATAGATGTTGGCTCCATATGCCCTGGCTCAGGCTGCYTTATCTCACTGAGAGAAGTGCCAGAAGCCCAGGCATGAGTTGCCCTCTTTTGTTGGAAAATGAGAAGCAGAAAGGAAAAGACGAGCTGGAGCTGCGTGTGGACGCATGGCCCATGAAGTGAAGAGCAGCTGCTAGTGGAAGATCGCTTGGTCAGCGATGTGAGATTCCGTTTGAGGAGAAACCCAATTCCCTTTATTTTCTATAGCCTGGGCAGTAACTGTTAAGTGCACATGCCTTGCAGGCTGCARTGCCTCTCTGCAATGAGAAGAAGATCCACTGGTAGCTCCACAGGAGGAAACTGGAGAGCTAGAAAGGGCTGTAGAATGGAGGAAAGTAGGAAAGATTGGGAGAGGAGGCAGAGGAGAATGATGCATAGTGATAAAGGGACACCAGACAGAAACAGTAATATGGCCCAGGCAGGAGGGCCATACAGTGAGGAGGGAGCAGGACACATGGGGCAATGGAAGATCCTCGCCACACTTTGTCCAAGACTGCAGACCCTATGGATGTGGTTAGAGGTGAGATGTGATTGGAGGTGACAATGTGAACACTGGGGATGCACCACTCTAAACAGCCAAAAAGGGCTGGGTGGACCCTGCTTGTMCTACATGGCTGTCTCGTGCCATGACCAGCCCAGCAGGAGGTGATGCCCTGCTTGGAAGAGACTTTCTTGCTCACCCCAGGTAACCTCTTCCTGGGGCTGACTGTTCATCCCCGCTCAGTGCTGCTCTGTCCCAGGCCCCCTCTTGGTGCCTTCAAGAGTGGGACCTTCTTCATGGCCATGCAGATGTCAAGAGACTGGGGAGAGTCTCTGGGTCTTTATTCCTGCCCTCGCTCTTTCTGCTCTCCCGAGTCTCTGGCGACAGCCTCAAAGCTGCTGCTCTTTGGACCATAGAGTGTCTAGTGTGGAGACCTCCACTTGAGGCCAAGTACTGGGAATATCCTGCTTTGTGTGAAGCTCCTCTGCAGGTAGCCGTGCGAACATGCAGAGTCCCAAGCAAGATCACAAACATGAAGAGATGTTCGTGCCTGAGCTCAAGACACTGAAACCGTAGCTCTCCAGAGGCATAAACTGCACCTGGGAGCACCAGGGTGCTAGAGACACTGTAGATAAGACGAAGCGAGAGGTGCTGCAGAGACGCGCGCACGGAGGCATCTGCCACTTGCGCCCTGCTCGCTCGTGGAGCGCGAGGAGCTCAGGGAGAGCAGCCGCGCTCTGCGAGGCCGCCACCGCGGTGGGGCTGGGCGCGCTGCGAGCGCCGCGGCCCTCGGGCTGCGCTCCCCACCGCCCCCACGGGGACCCCTCGC
>NW_020455910.1:1442189-1447779 GCF_003342845.1 Nothoprocta perdicaria | reverse complement strand
GCCGCGGGCCCCCCGGGAGAGCCGCCCGCGCCAGGGGGGACACGGCGGGGGCCGGGCGCCGCCGCGGGCGGAGCCGCACGAGTACATGCTGGCCCTGTTCCGCAGCCACGCCGTGCCCGCCGAGCCGGGCGCCAACGCGAGCTTCCCGCAGGCCCCCGAGGCCGCCGACACCGTCACGAGCTTCGTAGACCGCGGACGGGGTGAGTGCGGCCGCCCGCCACGCGCGACGTGCGGCCCCTGCGGGGGCTCCGCTTTGGGCGGTGTTCCGCTCGCGCCGCGCCCCGGGGTGCCGCGGAGCGGTGGCTCTTTGGATGAGGGGTGAGAGGGTTGGGGTTGAGAGTGAAAACGGCCGCAAACGCTGCGTGCGCGAAACGCTTGTGCGGGRCTGAGCTGCCCGCAGAGCAACAGGCGCGGCTGGCGTGTAAATGTCCCCGAGGGAAAAAAAAGAAAAAAAGAAAAAAAAAAGGAAAAGAAAAAAACCTTTATTTTTCTTCATTCCCGTCTGATCGAGAAAGGCTCTCCCCTGTGGTAGCGCAAATGTGGCGCTCAGAGCGCCCGGGGAAGCCCGTTGGCTCGCGCGGGCGCCGGCCGAGCTCGCCGAGGGGCCACTGGAAAAGCGCGGAGCCGCCGGGCCCGACGGGGCGGTCGGAGCGCGGGCCGGCCGCGGCCACGGCGCTCCCTGCGCGCCCCTTAACGCGCCGGGGAAGGTGCCCGCCGCCCGTCCGCGCCCCGCGGCACCTCCGCGCCCCCGGCGGGCAGAGCCGCGGGGTCCCCTCGGTGTCCCCGGCGCCGCCGATGCCCTCGCCCCGCTCTTCCTTCCTCGCGCTGTAGCGGGGCAGCGGGGCGGCGTCTATGGGCATCCAGGGAAAGAACTAAACCAACTCCCTTCCCATGCCTCTGCCAGACCCCAACTTTTAATTATTATTATTATTWTTTTACGATATCCTGGCTCRCGCCCCACGCTGGACTGACTAATTCCCCGGTTCCTAGCGGGGGTTGCATCCCCCCGTTCCCTCATTCTCGCTTCCCCGTTCTCAGCCCCTCTCCGTGGCTGCCGCCCCGTTCCCTGCTCCGCGCCGCTTTCTGCGCTGAGAAGGCCCCTCCGCTCCCCCCCGAACACAAAAACGCGGCCAGGAAAGCGCCTCCCTCACCGGGCGGGCAGCCCCGGCCCGCGGGGGCCGCGGGGAAGCGCGCAAAGTTGCGCCCCTTTCGCCCCCGTCCCCCAGGGAGGGGGCACACGGAGATTTGCTTCTGCTCTCGCCTTGTGAGCTTCKCTTTCTTCGTAGCGTTCAGAACACGCGTGTGCGCTGCGGGGACTGGGGAGCGGGAGAACTCGCTTTCTAGAAATCCGGTTTGGAAAGTTTAGCCCTAAAAATGATCTCAGCCGCTTTCCTAGGAAAGGAAACGGGGAGTAAACTCTGCGAGCCGCGGGGAAAGAAAAAAAAAAAAAGCTGTATTCACGATCATCTTATTCTTGATAACCAGAAGAAAGACAGTTAATTTAACAAATTTAGCTCATCTTGCTGCATGGGAGATTCTACTCCGGGGGAAGTGATTTGCGAGCAGAAGTGCTGGTTTGATTAAGGAAAAGCCTCACTTTTCCCCACTGATTTTGATTTGATGTGTCACGGGCTGTGACCTTCTGCTGGACCTTCTGGGGGTTGCTTAGCATCAAGCCACTGATTGGAGTATTTCAACTCAGTGATCTAATTGAGTGTTCATGTCATAACATATCAGATATTGTCTGGTCTCCCATAATGAAGTGGCCCAGCCAATGGCACATCCCCAAAAACTTCAAGAGAGCTTCCGTTCCTCTGAAGTGGGAGCCGTTTCGCTGCCCACCTCCCCGTGGGCTCCTAGCCCGCTTAATTGGCGAGCTGCGGTTGTGCTGCTGATGAACAGCCTTCCCTCGGGGAGAGCGGGCTCGGGGCGGGGGAAGTTTCTGGCGCTTCATCCGCGCACAGTTTAGCGCCCAAAGTGACCCACTTCGAGGGGCTGCTCTCGCCTAAGCGGGACTCGTGGCCAGACTTACTCCCTCCTTCGTTGCAGCGTTTCGRGGGGCAGAGCAGCGGAGGGGGGCGCGTTGAAGTGGCTCTGGGTGACACTTGGGGCTCTCGTGGCTGCTCCCACGTGGAGCCGCCCGCGGGAAGGRGCTGCGGGACCCTCCGGCCCCGGGCGGGACGGCGGGAGCCGCTCGGCGCAGCCTCCCGCAGCTGCTCCCCTCCGCACGGCGCTTCTTCCCTTCGCCTTAAAGCTCATGAGATCGCTTTCAGGCTGGCCTGGGAGCGAGGAAAGCCACCCCGCCGCATTATTCCCCCGCCACTGCCCCCAAAGCGTTAGCGAAACAGCGCAGAAAGGGGGAAGAGGGTTTGCGACTGCCGCCCCCCACTCGCTCCCCCTTGTTACGGTCGCAAGATCAGACAGGAGCGCGCTGAATGTAGGAAAATTGCTGTTGGCACATGAAGTGACTCATTAAAACACAGATGGTGCTCGCGCTGGCCTCGGCACCCCCGGCCCCGAGGCTCGGCGGCGCAATTAGGAGCGARGAGAGCGGCGGGCAGAGGGAAGGGAGCCCTAAAGCGGCGGGGAGCGCAGGGCGAAAACAAAACGCGGCCCGAGGGGGCGAGCGGAGCCCTCGGGGGTCGAGCCTTCCCCTTTGCGCCTGCAAATTTCCGCCTTCCCGCGCACGARAAGTTAAGCTCCGCAGCCCTAAATCGCCCTTTTCCACCCCGTTTTCTCTCCGCAGTTTCGTGCTGCGGTGGGCAGGGTCCGTCGTGACTTCGCGGTTGCCTTCAGAGCGCCAAGGGGGCGAGGGAGCAGGAGSAGTTCGGGGGGACCCCACGTGCAGAGGCGGGAAATGGCCCGGCCGTTCATGTGGCAGCAGAAAATGAGCGTAAATCCCCACCCCGAAGTTCAACGTGCCTGTGCGGAACAGCGGCTTTCAGGGTGGACCGAAAGCTGCAACGCGGTGCAATCCGCGCAGCGCCTTTGTCCGCCCAATGTTGTCGTTGGCAGAAGGAAAATGAAATATAAGCGGGGAAGCATTTTAATGGCCAAGGAGGGAATTCACAACTGTTAATTATTTGGTGACCTTGTATGCGATTTGCTTGAGCCCCCTGTGAAAACAGTAACGCGGAGCAGGCGGGCGGAGCGCGGAGCGGCCGCGGGGCCCGGGCGCTCGCGGAGGCGGCGGAAGCTCCGCGGCGGCTGCGGGAACGAGCGGAGTGCCGAGCGCGCCGAGGAGGAGGAGGGTGCCGAAGGCTTCGGCGCTCCCGTTTGCCAAGCACTCGCCGCACCACTTTTCTCTCCGTTTTGTCTCTGGGGGGTATTTTGTGCCGGTTGGGGTTTTTTTTTTTATTCTTTTTGGCGCGGAGCAGAGGCGCGGGGATTTGGCAGTGAAGGGGCCGGAGGGCGGTGCGGGGGCACCGGTCCCGTCCCCCGCCCCCGCCCCGGGGCACAGGTAGCTCTGCCAGCCCGAGCTGCTCAAGCAACAGGCGTCGAGCAATTCAAATGGCTCCGTTCGGACTCGATTCGATTGCTTTAATTACGTATTTGTTCATTTATTTATTAGGTAGGAAAAAACTCGGCGGGGGTCGCTGGGAGGACTTATTTTTATTTTTTATTTTTATTTTTATTTTTATTTTTATTTTTATTTTTATTTTTATTTTTATTTTTATTTTTATTTTTATTTTTTGGCGGTGGAGGAAGGATGGAGTCTGCGGGTGGAGGGAGCCTCGCTGCCCTCATCTTCCTCCTGTTGTTGCCCTGCTCCTCCTCTCCTCGTGTTCCCGTAGGAGCAAACGAGGTGCCCGGGGAACGCGGCTGCGGGCTGGAGGTGACGATCCTGTCCCCACTAGCCGTGGCCAGCGGGTCTGTGTTTCATGTTGGGGCATCTGCCGCTTCCAGATGTATCGCTCAGAAATATCCCCCAAAGCGACCGCTTTCCTCTTTCCTTAACTCCGAGAGACCGAAACATTCAGCGCAATTTTTGCAACACGATTTTTTTTTTTTAAGGCGGGGTGGGGTGATCGGGACAACACGATTTCTCGTAGACCGAAGTATTTCGAGTAGCGAAAGGGTCAGAAACGGGGACGACGACACGGGGAGGGTCTCTGGGGTGGCCCCGGCCGCGGGGCCAGGGCCGCTGTGCAGCCGCAGGCCGGAGTTTGCGCGGGCGGGAGAGGGGGGTTCGAAACGCGGTAGGAAACGGCCGTGGAGAGAGCGGGGGGCATGCAAAGAGCCCCCCATTAGTTCACTCATTTTTTGGCAGGATTCGGAGCTCGTCCCGGGAAGGTGCGGTTTTCCCCAGTTACTTGATAGCGAGGCGAACGAAACTTTTAAATCTAATCACGCGATGTAATAAAAACCCACGGGGAGGCAGGCGCTCCGAGAGGCGGAATTGAGTCCTGGCGAGATACCACACAAGGAGAGGCAGGGAAACGCTCCGGAAAAATACCTGTCAGCGTCGGCTCTCTGCAGGCGACGTGCGCGCAGCCCGACACCATTATGGGGATATATGTTTTAATTTCCAGATTATTGTCGAGTGAGCGTCTGCAAAGAGCCCTGAAACTGCAAATGTGCCTTTGGTTTGCGAGTTTCARTATGGCTTGAAAGAGAATTTAGGAAGGGGGAAATTCTTCTTGAATGCGGTTTGGGTGTAATTTGCAGTGATGTAAAGTTAAGATGGGAGCGCTGATGAATTGGCCAGCAGCCCGGTACCTGATCTGCCGTGGGAAGGGAAACGTAAGCGCAGCCTTCGTTAGTCCCGGCCTCGCCGCGGAGCCCGGGCCGCCCGCGGGAAGAGGCGCGCGGCAGCGGAGGCTCCTCGCACGCCCAGCCCCGGGAACGAGTAACGGTAACAGCCCCGGGAACGAGTTTAACGCGGCGGAAGGGAAACGCGGAGGGAGCCGCGGAGGAGGCGGCGCGGCCCTGCCGCCCCCAGCGCGCCCCGGCCGGGACATCGCCGGTTCTTCCCCCTCCAGCGACGCCCGCTCCGCTTCCAGCTTGATCCCTTCCCGCTCCCTCCCCTTATCTTCGTTTCAAAAAATAAGCAGCGGAGAGTCGCAATAATGATAATAATAATAATACTTATTACGTAACCAGCCTTCATCTGAGTGAGCGTTATGAATATCGACGCTGCCCTGCAGCCCGTTTTCTGCAGCGCGGCTCTCCTCGCGGGGAGAGGCATTTGCTGCTTCTGTCCAAACGCTGCAAAAACAGCGATAGCAACAACCCCGCGGGCCCGAGGAAGGGAAAAAAAAAAAAAAAAAGCACATCTGAAACTGGCGATTTGAAACCACATATTTCGCTCCAACCCCCTCTTTAGCTTTAAGGGGGGAAAAAAAAAGAAAAAAAAAGTGAGAGAGAGAACAGCCCCAGTACGATGCGATCCTGCGGTCCCGACACGAGGGAGAAGGGAAGCCGGGGACTCCTCGTTCCGCCGTTGTTACCACTCCCTCCGTGCCGGGAAGGCAACAACCTCGTTGCAAGGATGTTTTCTTTCTTTCTTTCTTTCTTTCTTTCTTTCTTTCTTTCTTTCTTTCTTTCTTTCTTTCTTTCTTTCTTTCTTTCTTTCTTTCTTTCTTTCTTT
>NW_020455910.1:1439768-1442064 GCF_003342845.1 Nothoprocta perdicaria | reverse complement strand
TTTCTTTTCTTTTCTTTTCTTTTCTTTTCTTTTCTTTTCTTTTCTTTTCTTTTCTTTTCTTTTCTTTTCTTTCCTCTTGGCTGCGCTGGGAAAGGGCCAAGAACAGCTCGGAATTATGTATTCATTTGCAATTATTGGGCTGCAAGAGTGAATAACTGGCGTGTTTATCTGATCGGATTCAAAGCCGCTTATTTGAAATAATCGAGATTCCGCCCCCCTTTGGATAAAGGAGCGAGTCACGGGCACTGCAGGAATTGCCGGGAGTTTCTGGCGCTGGGAGCGGGGTTTGATCACCTGCCCCTGCGACCTCCTCCCCTGGGGACACATCTCCCCGCTCCTCCCCTTGCCAAGGAAAGTCGCCGAGCGCCAAGGAAAATCGTCTGGACGCCCCCGAGCTGCGAGCTCAGAGGATGTGGTGGGAAAGCAGGTTTGAAATTCCCGCTCCGAGAAGGCCCCGGCGGCGGCGGGACCGGCTGCCTTGTCCCCAGCCCGGCGAACGGGGCCGCTTCCAGCCGATCCCTCTCTGATCCCGGCTGGCGATGCAGGGGGGCTCCGGAGGGACACGGGGCTGAAGGCAGCGCTGCCCCCAGCTCCTCCCTGTCCCCAAACGGGAGCACGGGAGGGACGAGCATCCCCCTCGCAACGGAGCGCGGCTCTCTCCCCAGCGCGAAGCCGCCCCCGGGTGGGAAAGGGGCAGTTCTGGTCCCCTCTGGGTTCTCCGAGGAAAGTGAGGGGCAGAAAGCGCTGCTAAAACTCTACGCCCGCCACTGTGGCTGAGGGCAGCGCTGGGCGCAGTGAAAGTGAAATGCGAGGAGGAGGAGGACGAAGGGGGGAGGCAGGCGCTTCTTGAGCTCTGCACATTCTTGCTCCAGGATTGCGCATCCCCTTCTGGCTGGAACTGCCAGGCCAGCCCCGGACCCTTTGGAAGAGGGTCCCGAAGAGCCCCTCTCGCCCCGCAGCAGCGGCGCAAGCCCCGCGGCCGCAGCCTGCAGGGGTGAAAACGGCCCCAAAAGCAAGTGCGACCCATGGGCCCAATCCTGACCGGGTCCCCTCGGCGAAAGGAAGCAGCTTTCGTTGCACTTTTTCAGCGCATCATTTTAACAGCTAAATACCCACAGGGATGTGCCAGGCAGGTTCCCACTGTCCTCGTGAACTCCGGGCCGCGCTTTTGGGAACAGGCAGCGGCACTCGGCGGCTTTCGGGCATGTTAATCCGCACTGATTAACTGTATGCTAATCCGCCCCGATTTGTACTTCGCTTTGGCGTGTCTGAAGGTCTTGGTTGCCATAGATTATCCCTCTGTCCCCACTCTGTCCCCAAGCAGGCTCCCCCAGACCTGCCGACGAGATCTGAAGTGAAATGCACTGATTTGAAATAACAGGGACCTGTGAAATCAATAAATGACGGGGAGGAAATCAATAAATAACGGGGAGCCGCGTTTCTTGCTCCATGTCTACCCCTGGAGGAGCTGAGCTTGGAAACGCGTCGAGGGGCTGCCGAGCAGCGGCTCCAGTGACACTTTTACTATCGAAATACACACAGGCTTTACTGGCTTCTGGGGAAACCCGGGGGCCGGGGGAATTTTTGTATTTGCTGGGTTGTAAACGTTTTATTGGAAAGCGGCTCAGGGGAATCTGGTTTTCCTTTCTGCGCGGCGCCCCGCGCACGGACGTGTCAAAAAAAGAAGTCCAGGTTTCCCCCTTGGAGCAGGGTGGACACGAAGGGGCGCGGGGTCCGGTCCAGGTGCGGGTCCGAGCGCGGATCCGGGTCCAGGTCTGCGTCCAGGTGCGGGCCCGGCTCCCGCTCCGAGTCCAGGTCTAGGTCCAGGTGCGGGTCCAGGTTGGTGCCCAGGTCCGGGCCGCCCCGTCGCGGGGGGAGGCGGCAGTAGCGGCCCTACCTGCCGCCCGCGGCGCTGCCCTCCCGGGCGACCTCTCGGAAGCCGCCGCGGAGTTTCACTCACCGCAATTACTGTTTCTATCTCGCAGACGATCTCTCGGCCGCCCCGCTGCGCAGACAGAGGTATTTGTTTGATGTGTCGACGCTCTCGGACGCCGAGGAGCTGGTGGGCGCCGAGCTGCGGCTCTTGCGCCGGGCGCCGGGRGGCCGCGCGCCGCCCGCCGCCGCCCCGCACGTGCAGCTCTTCCCGTGCCTCTCGCCGCGCCCGCTGCTCTCCCGCACCCTGGACGTGCGGGCGGCCCCGGCCGCCGCCTGGGAGGTCTTCGACGTGCGCCAGGGCCTGCGCGGGCGCTCCAAGCAGCTGTGCCTGGAGCTGCGCGCCTGGGCGGGCGCCGCGGCG
>NW_020455910.1:1380943-1439423 GCF_003342845.1 Nothoprocta perdicaria | reverse complement strand
CCGTCGCGGCGGCAGCGGCGCACGGCGCCCGCCAGCCGCCACGGCAAGCGGCACGGCAAGAAGGCGCGGCTGCGCTGCAGCAAGAAGCCGCTGCACGTGAACTTCAAGGAGCTCGGCTGGGACGACTGGATCATCGCGCCCCTCGAGTACGAGGCCTATCACTGCGAGGGCGTGTGCGACTTCCCGCTGCGCTCCCACCTGGAGCCCACCAACCACGCCATCATCCAGACGCTCATGAACTCCATGGCGCCCGGCTCCACGCCGCCCAGCTGCTGCGTGCCCACCAAGCTCACGCCCATCAGCATCCTCTACATCGACGCGGGCAACAACGTGGTCTACAAGCAGTACGAGGACATGGTGGTGGAGTCGTGCGGCTGCAGGTAGCGAGCGGGCGGCCGCAGCCGGGCTCCGCGGGCAGCCCCGACGCCGCGGTGAGGGCCGAGGCGGCACCTGCGCCCCCGGGACGGGGGGCTCGGCGGGCGGGGAGGGCCCTGCAGCCCCCCCGCCGCCTCCCCGGGCCGCGCTGATCCGGCGATCTGGCCCCTGCGATGCCCCGAGCGGCCGGAGCGCCGGCTCCGAAGCGTTTCTGTCCCGTTTCTGCCCTCTTTCTGCCGCATTCCTGCAAGATTACCGGCCAGAAACAGCCTGCGGCCACCCCCTCCCGCGGAGGAGAGGACAAAGACAAAATGAAAAAAAAAAAAAAAAAAAAAAAAGGAATTGTTCGGGATTGTAATTACCAGCTAGGTTACGTTTTAAGACAGTAATGAGAAACTGTGAAAAGAGCGAAGAGCCGCAGAAAGCCCGGCCTGGGGGGGACGGCGACGGGGATGGCAGCGAGGAGCAAGCAGGGCACCGAACAGGGCACCGAACAGGGCACCGAGCAGGGCACCGAACAGGGCACCGGGCCGGGCACCGAACAGGGCACCGAGCGGGGTACCAGGCCGGGCACCGAACAGGGCACCGAGCAGGGTACCAGGCCGGGCACCGAGCCGGGCACCGGGCCGGGTACCGGGCCGGGTACCGGGCCGTACACCGAASAGGGCACCGGGCCGGGTACCGGGCTGGGCACCGAGCAGGGCACCGGCCCAAGCGGCCCGCGCCCCTTCTCACTGCAGCCGTCGCAGCTGCAGCTCCAGCCTTCCCCCACACTCGTTTCTAGGATCGTTACCTTTTCTGGGTTTGCAGAGCTACAAACTGGTGGAAAAAAAAATAGAAAAAGAGAGAGAATAATAATATAAAATGCTAAAAAAAAAAAAAAAAAAAAGACTCGATCAGGAGCAATAATTTAAAAATGCACATTTTGCTTTGGATGCACTGTTGTTCATATAAAAGTTGTAAATATTTGTTTATTTAAACAGACTGAAAAGTGCAAAATGGAGATGAGCAACATGCATTTTTTTTAATGTACAAAACATTATATGCACTCCAAATGTTATAATTTCTAATATTTTTAAAGTTTATATTTGAGTTGTACAGAATTAAGCATTAATCAAATATTTCATCCTTACTTAACATTATCATTTCCTTAAAATATTATTACAAGATTTAAATTCTGTTCTAATAATGGAGAAAAAGTTTTTTTTTACTGTCTACCTCACTATAATGCAAGTATTTACAACTCTAAAGTTATCTGAGGTAAATTAATATTCAGAACATTTTTACAATACATCTTTACTGGAYGATACTACAACTATTACTGTATTATTAAACCATTTTTTTTTTCAAAAAGTCAGTTTGCTTTTATATGTTCCATTATTTGATTAAGTAATTATGAGTTCTCAAGTAAACGTTGGCTCCAGTTGTCAAATGCTGTCAGGTTAAGTTGGAGTGAGTGCCACTTTAAGACTTACTTAAAGCCATTTTTCCTATACGAAAACTTCTTTTCTGTATGCTCRTAAAATCTTTAGTTTCCTCCTTGGTATATGCTGGTGGCATAAATATGCAAGAAGTTGCATTATGATTTTACGTATTTTATGCAGTGATTTATGTTAATGTAATTGGGGGA
Source organism: Nothoprocta perdicaria (assembly GCF_003342845.1). Taxonomy (NCBI): domain Eukaryota; kingdom Metazoa; phylum Chordata; class Aves; order Tinamiformes; family Tinamidae; genus Nothoprocta; species Nothoprocta perdicaria. The sequence goes on along the minus strand of NW_020455910.1, from coordinate 1,437,418 downwards.
ATGCATTAAGTGGAAAAAATTCAGGCAAGCATTTGTAAATACAGTCTGTACCGGGCACGTTTATATACACTGTATTATGATGACAAGCGAAAAGATAATGAATGTTTTATAAATGATATTTATTTTTGATGCAATGGGTAATATATTTATTAAACATTTCCTGGTTATCTCTTAGATAATGAAGAACTATTCAATGAGTAGCTGTTTCGCTGGGAGAGGATCACAGCCCTCTCGTAAGGCTGGGTCTACAGAGGCCCCGGTGAGTGTGGGGGCTCAGAGCTGGGTCTCTTCAAGGAAAGGTTCATCTCAAACCCGTGAGAGCTGGAAGAGCTGCTCACCTTGTAGCAACTGTGGAATGTGTGTGAAAACAAGGATCTTTTCATGGCAAGTGGAATTTCTTTTTACCAGATCACAAGATCTGATCTCCCACGTTTTTCTCTGGCAAACGCTCCCTTTCTGGGACTGGGACGTGAACAAAGGATTCCAGAGCTGGACCTGGGAATGTGAATGAGAGACTGAGTGACCACCGCGAGGGTCCGGCCTTAGTTTGTGTGCAGCTTTCCAGAGGGATACGTCTGCGTGGTATTTAATGGTGTTTCACATTTGTGACTAAAAGTAACTTTGGAAATCACCGCTTTAAGGCGAGCTTTAGCTCTCCTTAGCCTGACCTAACTGTGTGGGGTCCCACTGTGCATCCAGCGCCTACTCTTATTATAACGGAAAGCCGTGGAAAAATGGTACAAAGAAAATCTACACACCAGCAAGCTGGAGTACACTCTATAACAAAAGGCAATCGAGATAGATAAGATGTCATAAACTGGAAATGACCATGATGGCAAAATCTGAAATTTTACAACAAAATTCACAGACAGCAAAGCACTTCAAGGCTGAATGAATCATCTCCTAATTTCACTGTCCAGTGAGCAAACGAAGCATCAGATGTATAGACAGTGCTTCAGCTCAAATAATGCAGCAGAGCTTTTCAACGCAAGTTCCTTCCAGTACAAAACCAGTATCGCTTCTATTACAAGCCCTTACTACATGCTCATGAGCAAGCTGTCTTTTCCTATGCACCTCAGAATTTGTGCTTGGGATTTTTGCTGGACGAAACACACTCTGAGAGGCCTGAGGAATCTCTCYTTAGAGGATGTCCTCAAAGCAGCAGCAATGAGATTTTCCTGTCTTGGATGCACGTGGCAGAGCTCTTTGTACCTTCTCTTCTAGCTGAATTTTGGGGAACAGCTTTGATGGCCAGAAAACGTTTGTCCCAAGTGGCTGTGCTTGTTGGCCTCCAGGCAAAGAAGTGGATCTGAAAAGACACAAAAATGGTCCTAAGCTGGAGTATCTATTTTGGAGACGAGTCTTTCGGATTTTGATATTAGAAGAGAGGAAACGCTGCCCTTTCTGAGAATGTCTTTTGGATACTATAGTTAATATAACATTATCTAAGCCTCTTTTGGCAAGTTTGCTCTTCCTAAAGATGGAATCTCTGCTTGTTTCCTTTTTTAGTTCTACGATATTCTTTTGTACAAAACTGAGAAGGAGCAGTGCAATTTGGAAGAGGAGACACGTAAGGATGGAGCAAAGCTGAGAGATTGTCTTTCCTTCCTTGTGCCTCCCTTCCTCTCTCCTGTCCTCCCTCTAAGTGCTCACCAGTGACCTGAACAAAAAACACCCGTGGTTATTGTTTCAGCTTTTAGCACAAATAATGCAAGCTTTTGTTATGGAGCAATCCAAATATGGTAATTCTGGGGAAGTACAGCTCAAATCAACGTGTCCTGCCAATGTAATAGGAATTGTCTTTCCCCTTTCTCAACTCCCCCTGCTCAAGATCGTGTTCAAAGAGGGGAAATAATTCCTTTTATTATGTTGCTGGCCAGAAGAGGGAGCAGAATCTATTAAGTAGTGGGATGAGATAGCAGCAAATAAAAGCTGAAGTGAGCCTGCCTGCCTGGGTCTTGTGTACCAGGCAACGTTTCGCAGTTCATCCATCTCACTGACTGTGTTGCTCAAACACGACAAAACCACTGACACTTTCTTGAAGTATAGACATTGGACAGAACAGTTAAATAGAGAATTTAGGGTTTTTTTTTCATCTGCATTAAAAAAAAAACCGGAGGGTGTAAGCCCTTTCTTTGTAAGTGGTGCTCCTCCTTTTTAGACTCYGAACTCCCTCTTAAGCAGACTTATGGAGGCTTTTATAATTTTGCAAATGATTTGTGGGGAAAAATAGTGGATACCCTTCCATAGACAGTAGGCCCAGCCTTCTTCCTTGCTGTCTCTGTGTTGATGAGAGGTCATTTTACTGAAATGTGTAAAACAAGCATGTTTACTTTTACACAGATGTGAGGCCAGAAGTACCTCAAATGTTACCTAGGGTCAGAGTTGATCATCATGTATGAAACATGTTTCTTTAGAATCTCCTAATCTCAGTTTCAGAAGCCCATCTGAAGCCTTGAGGAAGTCAAATGACTTAAATTTATACTCACCAATCATTCAGAGTCCAGGCATCAAATCAGTGGATTTCATTAGCCTATAGTTTGTTCTGCCCTATAGAGGCCCATGGCTATACAGCACTATACAGCTTTAGAGAGAGGTTCTCTTGTCAGCATTCAGCTCTATTATATGATTAGATTTCCAAATATTTGCTCTTGTTTCTTTACAATGTCACACTGGCTGTAAACTGTGTATGTTCCAGCTGTTCATTATTGAGAGAGGAAAGTCAACACAGTTCCACTACTGTGCTCATTGCCTGCCCCTTCCTCAATGACTACAGCCCTGAAAGCCATCACCTCTCCAGCCTATGTTGGTTAATATGCATTATTATTTAGCACATTGTATTGTTGGGTATTCAAAAGGATTTTCCCAGTGTTTTAAACTGAGCTGTTTTTTTGCACTGCCTTAGCCCAGCCTATGGGCTGCTATGTTCAACTATGTTTTACATTTTGGCTACCTCAGTCTGTGACAAAACTAGAATTGGTTTTAACTTGACAGTCAGTTGACCCTTTTCCTGGAACTGAGAAGTCTACAGCCAGAGTGGGAACTTTTATCCTGTAAGGCTACTTTTCCTGCTAATAACTTTCCATCCTTTTTTTTTTTTTTTTTTTTTTTTTTTTTTTAGAGATTTTCCCCCCTGCAGATCATTATTTAATCTGTGGAAGATGGTAATTTTTCTGACTTTAAGATTTTTAGTGGACTTAATGCTTAGGGGAATACTAGGGTAGAATAAGTGAGGAGACTCCTAGGATGCCAACATGTTAATCTAGCATTGAGAGCTTTGAACCATGTGAACCACTAAGGAAATGCGCAGGTGAAGAAGAAAATTGGTGTTTTGGTTGAGAATTTATTTCAAGGGTGGAAGTGGGAAATTGCAGGAGGGCCATAGAAGAACAAAAGGGATAACTTAAGGGCAAACTGCCAAACATCTGAGATGTCTTTACACTAATGCTAAGAGTATGGAGAATAAACAGGAAGAACTAGAAGTCTTGGGACACAACAAAGGCTACAGTTTAATCAGCGTCACACAGGCTCAGTGGAATAAATTGCTGCACTTGAATATTAGCAGAGAGAATATAATTTGTGGAGGAAGAACAGGCAGAAAGAAAGGGAAGAGTATTATCTGGTCTATTAGGAATGTGTGTAAGGCCAGAAAGAGGGGAGGGACAGACTTGTTGAAGATAAAACAGAGCGGAACTGTAAAGCTCTCCTAGCGATTACTTAATGAGGAGGAGGAGGAGGAGGTCAATGTAACATTTTTCGAGTGGGACTACTGGGAGTGTCCAGAGGATATGAGGTGGTGGTAATCGAGGACTTTATCTGAGTAGATATTTGCTGGAAGAAAAAAAAAAAAATCCAAGCACAGACAGTTTCTCAAGTTTCTGGAATGTGTTGGGACAACTTTTTGTTTCAAAGAGTGGAGGCAGTTCCTGGAGACATAGCCAGATAAGGCTGTGATAGATATGTCGAATAAAGAGCAACTTCCTAGAAGGTAATTTGAGCTCATGGGTTTGTGGAAAATGATTGAGAGAAGGAGAGCAATACTAAATTATTCCTATAAAGCAGAATTCCATCATTTTAGAGAACAGGTAGAGAAGGTTCTGCAAAGAGGAACTGGAATGAGGCAGGAGTTGAGAGGCAAGTTGGAAAAAAGGGCCCCGTAAGAAGCTGTCCTGCTGGGACAGCGTAGTAAGAAATCAGGGAGACTGAGTCAAGAGCTGTCTGGCCATCTGAAAACAAGGAGGCACTTCACAGAAAGTGAAAAAAGAAGGATGCTGCACTAGCATAAGAGAAAGGCTAATGCCTACAGAACGTTAAGGGCACAAAAATAGGAATAAGAAGAAAAAGAAAAGGAATTCCACTTCCCTGGAATGGCGAACAAAGGATGAATGACACAGATCAAAGGGTGGAACACCTTATTCTTTGCAAATAAGGGCTACCAGAAACCTAATGCAGTTAGAGCTAGTAAAAGAATTGAAAGCCAGGCCAGACCAAGGGTAAAAAAAAAAAGTGAAAGAATATCTGAATAAAATATTAAAAGCAGGAAGTCGTGATGACACTTATCTGGCATAATCAAAGCAATAAGCACAGCCAACTTTGGAATACTAAAAATTATCTTTAAGAACACTCAGAAGAATGATGAAATATCCAGAAGTTGTGCATTAGCCAACTTGTCTCAAATACTTCAAAAAATACAAAAAAACCCCAAAAGCTTGATAAAATAGTAATTGTAGAATAATAACATGATAAAGACATCCAACATGAATTTATACAGAACAAATCCCATCCAGCTAGTCTCATTTTCTTCTTTTATAAAGGTGAAGTGAAACTCTGGTGCTTAAGAGGGAGTTCTAAATACTCTTGCTACATGAAAGAGGTGGTTTGGGATATGTACAAAAATGTAATGGCGGGAAGTGCAAAATATTGCACTTAAGGAGAGATCATTTTATGCATAAGCTGCACAATGGAAAATTTGGCTATATTATGCTTCTGCAGGAAAGAATCTGGTCTTTATAATGAAATAAATATCTGCCTATGAGTTAACAAATCGATACTGTTGCAGGGCATAATACTGGGCCACTGTATGTGAGATGTGGCAAATATTCTGCACTGCTTTGGACTGGTGATGGCTCAAATAAAGTTCTGTGTCCGGTTTTAGACAAAATGCTTTTGAAGATCATTTTCTGATGTCTTCTAGATTATTAATGGTCTGCCAACCATAGCCCAAATAGTGCTGCTTGGTGATTTAAGTGCACCAGGCATGACATGGATATATGTAAGACTGGCCAGCTCATGCCCTCATTGTGCTGGACTCCACAAACTAGGGGTTTGGGGCTTTTCTCTCTCTCTCTGTGCTTTGAGAGGTGTTTTGAGAAATGGCTACTAGGATGGACGGACCTTGCTTGGTCTATTGGAAGAGGGAGCAGTGCAGCTCCCAGGACCTCTGTGCACAGGGTACCCTCCACAGCACCACAGCTCACAGGGCCTTTTCATCACTAACTGCTTGAGTCTGAGGAGATGTGGATGCCCTGGCATTCTTCTGCAATTCACTTATGCACTCCTCTGCCTCCGTCTTCCTTGAGAAACACAAGCCTACATTTTCCTCCTAAGGTGGGAATAAGGGGATTTATTGTGATGCCTGTTATGGCCTCTAAACTGGACAGTACTCCTGTGGAGATGCCTTTGGTACTAAGCACAGTGGAATAAAGGTCTCTCATAGCTTTATATAAGGCATTTTGTTTAGTGCACCCAGCTAATTGCTCGAAGATACAATATTTTGCTCAGTCCTTCTCCAGCAGTGTCCTGCACTTGGTAAGACTCTCTTGTTGCTATCATAAAGCAAACAACAGTCTATGGCATGACAGCAATGTGCTATTTTGATGAGCTTCTGTGAGTTTACCACACTCAAGATGGTTTTGATGCTGTTATGTTCAAATGAGACCAAAAAAGCCCAAACCTCAACTTCCTCAAAGGAAGTTCTCTGAGTTTTCCAGGGAATGTTGTTCATCAGGTAGAGCTCGTGTACTTGCAGTTGACTCACCAATACCTTTCAAAGACAGTTCCCTGTCCTCAAGCATGTCCATATGGAATTCTGTTGTTCTCTGTGTCACTTACTATTTGTAGTGTGGGATTACTATTCATGTATGGGATGAACTCTGTAGAGGAGCTTTGGATCTTATTGTGACTGCCCAGGTAAAACCACACCAAAAGCCCTGGTCCATCACGTACCAGCAGTCCTGCAGACTCCAGGGGAACAGGCCTTGAAAGTATCTGTGTCGGGACCTCTGAGTTTCAGTAAACTGAATATTGTAATCAGGCTATTCATATATCTGTTCCACCTTGAAATAAGGCTGGCACTGGTGATGTCACAGGCTCCCGAATGTTTGTTGCTTTGTTCTGTTATTTTTGAGTGAAATAAATTACTGCTGTCACCCAGAAATGAAATTCTATAAAACATCCTCCTCTTCCTCTTTGCCAATACCTAAAAACAAGCTCTGTGAGCAGAATATTCTCATACACATGCCTGATGTTATACTGCCCTCCTGTCTATCATTCAGGTGCTGTTTCTTTTTGTTCTTGTAGCCCAGAGCTCCACAAACCTATTTAACCTGGAATTTACCTCTGCAAAAGTGGCTCTGCTTGGAGGCTGTGCAAACAAGTTCATCACTGACCAAATGGTCAGCAGAGCTGACAAACATACAACAGCTACTGCAAGTCTGTCTGAAGATAGAGGAAATAAAGAAGAATTGTTCATCGTTTAAGGACTTTTTGATTTTTTCTGACTTTAAATTTCTTCCTAATGGGCATCTTGGGGAGGTGGAGAATGTACCTAGAGGGGCTTAACTAGGGCTTGGGTTCATCCTAGGCCATTAAAAATGTACCAAAAAAATTTGAAAATGCTGACATTTTTCTTGAACAAAACAAGCATGTTTCTATATTTCTGTGGATTTTTCTCCTTGTCTTGCTGACTAGTCATAACGATTGTCTGTGTAACTGTCTTCATGACACAATTTCTGTTTTTTTCCTTATTGCTGGGTACTAGAATTTGCAGGGATACCTACCCATAGCTTTCTTTTTAACATTTCAATGTTATGAGATTTGAAAGAGCTAAAGTAGCTCAGAGAAGATGTACCCTTACATATCCTACTTTCTATGGCTTGGTATTTTCTGTGTATATCCTTACATTGCCAGCTCTGGGGTCTGCTCTGCCCGCTTTTGGTGACCACCAGGACAGGTCCTTTAGCACGACAGTGGGATTTGTTTCCGTTGGTGTGGCCTAGTGATGCTTTTGCTTCCTTTCTTCTTTGGTTCTGGTCTTTTCTGCCTGTGGCAGTGCTTACACCAGAACCTCCTGGGCATGTAGGTTCATGTCTATCCTAGCAGGGGGTGGCTTGTGTGAGGAACCGTACGCAGGCAAATTCAAAGCAGATTGTTCTATACAGCGTCAAATTCTATGGAGATGGAACATGATATGATATGTTGAAGCAGGATATATAGCATATGGCCATAATTCAAGGAAACACGTTTCTCCAGCTGGATACCTGCTATTGAGTTGGAAAAAACACGTGTCCTGCATTCTGGTAGGCTTCCACCGAACAGTGAGAGGACATGAAAGTAGAGTCATTTCTGGTGTGGAGTATCAGCCAATGTTGATATTTCCCTGACGGTTGTTACAACAGGCGAAGCACAACCTGAAAAGCTTTCCTGAGCTCGGCAGCCCTGGGCGCACGCCTGGAGATGGCTGCTTGCAAATAGGCTGATGACTTGAGCGACTCACTGTGTATTAATCATCAACTGAGGCCTCCTGCCAGGCAGAGGTAGCTGTGCGTGCCGCCTCTCCCGTGGTTCAACTGCTAAATACCTCGTGGTCAGACCTATGAGTAATTACCTGCCTCAGCCTACTCCAAAATCATGAAGCGAGGCTAAGCCGTTGCCCTGGAGCAATCCATCCTTCCCAGCGCTGTTGCTCCCTGCCYGCCGATCGGCCGCGCTCCTTCCTTGCATCCCGCTGGACGCTCCCACTGAACCGCCCCAGCCCTCAGCCCTCTGGGAGAGGACCCTTTCCTAGTTCCTCTTTCTCTCCCACTTCCAGATGCAACTTTTTCCACATCAGTCACTCCTTCCCACCACACCAGACCCCAAATCTCTCAGTCTGGCAGCTCCAAGAGGTGTGTTTTGCTCAGGAACGCGGTGTCCTTTTACTCCTATTCCTCTCCCACAACACTAACCTGGGAAAACAATGATAAAAATCTGTTTTCCYAGTGCATCCTATGTTTTCTTTCATTTATATATATATTTATTTATATAAATGTCTACTTTTTATGATGAGTAGCTCCTTTTCTTCTAGAAAATCAGTATTTCCATGAAGAGCAAGAGGGATTTTTCTTTTGTTTGTGGGAAAACTTTCATTACTGGTATTTAAAAACATATATTTTTTTAAGGATGGAAGTGAAAAAGCATTCTTCTGTAACTTTATGTTTCTGTCTCTGCACCCTCTCAATGCCAAGGGCCAGTCCAAATGACAAAACGAGCCTTATTCCTTGCACTGAGCACCCCTTCCTGGCATGTCTGAGTGGATAAATCCAAGGGCAGTGTATGGCCACACAGTCTCGTCCTGGATGCTGTGTTGTCTCCTACTTGACCTAACCTGACACAACTTGCACAGTGCAACCGGTCCCTTGTTYTCCCAAATTCAAAGAGATTCCTCGCAGAAGGCATCAGAAAGGGGAGAAATATGTGTGTAACCCGAGGGCAGGCAGAGGTGGCTCCGTGGCCAGAGATCCCTGCAGTAGCTTGGTATTTCTCTGTTGTAGCGTGCCTGCCATGTGTGCTGATGCAGCAAGTACTATAATTACACACCATATTTCTAGAAATGTTTGTGTTCTACAGTGAGTAATGAAAATAGTTGCACAAAGACAAGTGCTCCAGCATGGAGCATACGGCAACTGAAACACATTTTCTCTCATTGGATGCTGAAGTTTGTAACAGATTCAATGTCATGACACTTGTCTATAATTTATGGCAAGTTCTGCAAAGCTTGTGATATTTTGATATATATCAAAAGCAGGTAGAAAGCTAATTCCAGGGTTCTTCTGCTTTGGATTTCCTGCCTGTTGTGCAGAAAGCGATTGTCTTTCCATGAATCCAGAAGGAGAATTGCCCTGCTGCTTAGCAGGGCACGCAATGCAGCAGCACAGCACCAGGCTGAACAACTGTCATCAGTTCTGTGTGCAAGGGTGCACTGCTGGGCCCATGTCAAGTAATGGAGTAAAGAGCTGCTTAATAAACAYTGGATGGGCCAAATAGCACAACGCTTATCAGTTAAAGGAGAGGAGCAGTTGGCAGGTCTTGGTTAGAGGTGTGTTGGACAAGGCTTGTGCTGTCTCAGCAGATGCTTGGGCCAACAGTGGAGGTGGCCRCAGCTCTGCGGTTTCCAGATGCTGCATGCGTGGTCTCCACAAGCTGCTCTTGCCCAGGCTGGTGGATCCCCTGGCCGTGTCGCTTTCCCCTGCCCAAACTGGTCCCTTGATCCCGCAGGCTATGGGCTGCTCTCCACTGCTGCCTGAAGCCAGAGGCTTCACATTAAGCTTCATTTTAGCTGGGACATCAGCTCTTGTCCAAAGAGCTCCACTTCAACTGGGAGATGAACATCTGTTCTTCATGCCTGGTAATATCATGGATAACATTTCTGCCTGTGCTTCCCCATCCATTAGAAAGATCCTGCCACATCCAATGCGTCACTGCTGGGAGAAGAGCAAATGCTCCCTCTGAACGTGGTGGCTCTGTGCACCGTGGTAGCCCGGGACAGGCTCACTGAGTAGCTTCTGTTTCAATGTAAGGACAGCAACCGAAGGGGAAGAGCAGTGCCTGGATCTGAAGTGGCACGTACAGGTTTTCCTGTCATGGATACTGGATATCCACGTTCAGTAGAGTGACCCTTGGGCCTCAGCACTGCTGCAGGACATCCAGTGTGCCCTGCAGAAGAAGGGGTTAACTCCCAGCCCTCACAGCTGCACACAGCCCCGGACAGCTGGGGAGCAAGAGGGATTTTAGGGTCTCCAGCTTCTGGGTTCAGAGTTTGAAATAAACTTTAAAAAATGATTTTTAGCAGCTTTGATGCTCAGAAAGTTTAGTGTGTCAAACTCCCTTAAGATCTCCCAAATTAGGCTTCCCAAACATCAAACCAGCAACACCTGCTGTTGGGAGTTGTTCTTGGGACTTAATGAAATTAAGAAACCTTAAAAAAAATTTAATCTGAAAGGCCCATGTGTGAGATGTTCCATGCAGAGGAGGTTCCCAGGAGGGGAGACACAGGCTTTTGCTGAGGACTGGCACACAAGGCTTGTTCAGAGGGTGTTTGCAAGGCCCAGGTGGTGACCAGCCTCGTTGGCCTGGTCTTCACGGTGCAGGAGGGGTTAGTGTCACCTGCACTGCTGGGTGCGGTGATGGCAGCGAGTGGATGAAATGCACTTCCATTAACCTGGAAAAGCAGTGTAAGCTTTGGTTTTCCAAACACTTACGAAGGAGTATTGCACAGCAATATTGTTAGATGGGAGGAAATGCTTTTTAAAGTTAATTGAGAATTGGGGCATGCAGATATTGATGTCCTAGGGAAGGCAGTTGAGCCCTGAGAATGACACAGCTAAAGATTTATTCCCACCAGAAACAGACCCTGACTAAGCTCTTGGAGGAAAATATTATTTGTCTTCCATGATAGACAAAGTACATTAATGCGAAAAGTTGACATGCAATCCAAACTTTGGACAGTTCTGCCTCTCTTGAGCCATGTGTTTTTGATAAGTAAATAATACTTAATGGCCTGCAGTAAYTCTGCAGACCTAAATATTTGGCTGCCTGAATATTTCACAAAAAGTTCCCCTGATTKCAAAAGGTCACACAAATGTAACAGCTTGGCCCAGATGTGAAAGCTAAAGAGACTTTATTAGTGCTGTGGAGTAGCATGTCACTAGGTCACCTTTAGATTTTAAGGCTATTACTCATTTGTTTGTTAGATGGGCTACATCTAGTAATTATTGCAATTACTGAGTCCAGGCCAATACATGCTTCTGTATCATCTGTAAGCTGTCTGGGAGAGGAAAAAAAAGAAAAGCAGGATCCTTTTTTACATTTCTTCCTCACTGAAAGAGGGATCCAGAAGGGATGTGAGACAAATGCCTCAGTTCATCTCTGACCAGTAGAAAACAGTGGGGAGGAAGGTACTATCCTGGCTCAAACTGCAAGGCCTGCATTTTGTCTGAGTTCTGGTCTTTCTAACGCAACAAATTTGAGAACTTGCAAAAATAAATTTAAAATAGAAATAAATAAAAGGGCATAAAAGCTAGTTTAACCAGGTCCAGAGAAATGTACTGGATGCAGAGGGTGTCCCTGGTGTGAAGTCCCCATCCCGATTTCTGCATCAAATAGCAGAGGTCAGGAACATCGGAGTGAGGGACTCGAAAGAGGTGAGGGATAAAGAGTAGAAATCTGAGGGGAACCAGGTTTTCTAAGCTCATGGCTCCTCTCTGTTTCCCAGAGAGGAGCCCTGTTAAGACTAGTCTATCCTTATGTCTGCTTGCACAAGGCAGCTTTAACCGTTGCTTACCTGACCCCCGAAGATGCCCTTGGTGCAAGGCAATCCTTCCAAGGCAGATGGGTCCCAGGCAGGACACGTCTGCTCAGAGCCCCTTGTTGTGGGACGACAAGCCACAATGGGATAAAACACAGCACAGTTACGTGCTCTGTTTTACGCCGTTTTTGCAACGGGAAAACAATCCACTCTTTCACGGAGCAAGAATTTTCCCCCGTAACCAGAGCTCGCTTTCTTTTGCTCTCTGGAGTTACAGTGATGTTCTTCCAGGGAGGATCTGTGCGAGGCTACACGGATTATGCCTCTGCTTTCCTAAAGCAGTGAGAGGTGAAAACTATACACATAAAAACTCCCCTTCCCTAGAAAGGGAGTTATCTGAGTGGGTGAGTCACTGACAATTTGAATGCAAAAATGGTGTGATCATCTTTCTTCTGTTTATCCTGGCATGTGAATTCAGACAAAATGTCAGAGTGCAAAAGCAAGGCAAGATAGGGAGCTACTGAATCTTATGTTTAATTTAATAAAACAGTTTGAGAGGAGAAACTGGGAGATCTCATGCGTGGTCTCTGTTGGCTTGGGTCCACAGCTGCCTGATTTACTGCAGCTGAGGATCTGTCTCTAGCAGTTTTCTTCTTGGATAGATGTAGTCGAGTCCACTGATACCTCTGTGCTGCCATGGATGGGCATCCAATGGAAAATGTAAGGGATAGCAAATGGGGGAGTAGAATTTATAGTGATGGATGTAAGCATTCGGCTGACCACTTCCTCTAGACCACTGCACGCAGGGGCCTTGCACCTTTGCTTAGACTGCTCCAATTTCAACAGCCACAGACCTGATCCAGGCTTCAGGAGCTGCTTCCCCCTAAGCTCTTCCTCTTGTGAAGAACCCCACAAGCCATTACCTCGCACCCCCTGCACAGGGCAGCGTCTCCCCAGCAGCAGCCCCCTGCCCTGGTTCCTGTGCTGCTCCACGTGGACATGTCCCACAGGSAGCTACCACACGCAGCTGCCTCTCACTTCATCTTTGGAAGAAGCTCGTTTAGAAGAGTTTTCTTCTGCAGAAGAGGCCAGAAGATGTGTCGAGGCTGCAGGAATGGTTTCRGCTCTGGGACCAGAATCTAGAAGTTCAGGACTCCAGGCTCCGAGCTGAGCACGGTGGTGTGTGTTCACAAGGCTGGCGGCTCCAGCTGCCAGGTGGTCTGTGCTCTCCCAAGCCTCAGGACAGGAGCCAATCTGCTCTGTGGGCTCTGGGGAAAGCAGCATGGGAACATCATCTCCATTGGCTCTGGGCTGGACTTCATGTACCCACCTCAGAGAGTTTCAATGGGGAAGTCGATATCATTCCCAAGGAGGAAGATTCCCTCTTCCCCAGGAGCCACTCTTGGGTATCTAAGGTAACGAGACTCTCTTCTTTGCTTCTGTGCAAGGCTGGCAGCATGAACATATTATCATCTTCCCTGCATTACCCTTGGTTTCTGAGTGTCCTTTTTGTTCTGTAAGAGTTTGGAGGAACCACAGGTTTTATTGCAAGTGTCTCTGATAATCCTCAAAATTTCTTGTCACCTGCTCTTCTCTTTGGCTGCCTGCCATCAAACCCTCCCCTTAGCCTTCTTAATCCACTCTGCTTTCTGCCCACTGTCAATCATCATTTCCTTGGGCATAACTTCTAGGAACTAGCTATCTAACCACACTTTCTCTTTTCCTGCTGGCTCCTTACATGGAGAGAGACATTTGTGCTGTGACTCAGCTATGTGAAAGTTGCCTCCTTGCAGATTATAGGAATTTGAATGTCCTTACTTGTAACTTTCAGGTCTTTTTAGTTGGAAAACCTTAAATAAGAGTGCAGTGGCACCGCAGTTCTCTGCCTTTGACATGGGCCCTCTTGGGGTCCGAAGTGGAGAGCTGTCCTCCCTCCCCTCCACACATGCAGATCTAGCACATTTAGCCTAGGAGGACTGTGACACGGAACATCCAATATTGAACATTTCATGGGCKGGGGAAAGGGAATTTTAACTTGTATATTTTTCCCATGAAATTCAAGCATGTTTTTGTGCTCCACCTCCCTCTCCCCCCACCAAGAAAGAAAAGAAAAGAAAAAAACTGTAAAAGTTTTTAACTTCTATGTTAAATTTCTGCTTTTGTAGCCAGCATAAGGGGGAAAATTGCAAGTTAATTTCCAAGTATCATCCCACTTCAGATTGCTGCCCTCCTTTCACTTCTGGATAGTAAGTGGCTTGATCCCATGAAAGTATTGAGCCTCATACATCACACTTTATAAAGTGTACTATAAAATCACACAATAAAATATGTCTCACTGGCTCCTCCTGGTACTAAATAGCTTTTTTATCAGTGAAACCTAGTTTTCTTGTTCTCCTTCTGGCTATTCCTTTTGTGGATAGAATCCCACTGGAGCTCTACCTAGTGACAGAAGTTGAATGCTTCCTGCTTTAATGTTTATTTAGCAAAACATTTTACATTCCTGGAGAGATACCAGTCTGTCATTAATGGATTCTTGGCTCAGGGCCAGCAGCTAATAGTTTTATTGGTCTTCACAGCACAGCTCCGTGATTTCGGTAGCTTTGCTGAGCTCTTTTTTTTTCTAATTTTTTATTTTTGATCAAATGAAGTGCAATGAAGGAGGAACAGAGGCAAGTGCCCTTGCTCTGTGCTGCCCTGGTCCCGCCTAGGACCAGTCTGTGACACTAAGGGATGCCCAGATGCACCCAGTCCTGTCCCCCAGCATTAAAGCATTTTCCCTGTCACCCTCCCAAAATATACCTGAAAATCCAGAGCTGAACTGTGCCCAGGCAGAGCCCTGGGCCTCCCCAGCCCTCCCCAGCGTTGGGAGCAGCATTTGCAGCATGAGCCTATGCTTAAAGCATCTGTCTTGTCTAATCTCATTTTCCGTCGGTAATTAAGACTGAGCAACCTCTTTCTTAGAGCCTCTTCATCCATTAGTCTCCGTGACAAGAGGAAAAGTGGGAGCCTCATTATTTTTAAATGGGGGCTTGCATTTGTCTTTCAGCTGGAGAAGTCAGGGTGTTATATACGTACGTATGCATTTCAATGGGATGACGTAGCTGGAGAAAAATGAGTGCTTGGGTGCTGCAGGTCAAGTTTGTTTAACACTACAATGTTTTAAAACAAGGTGATGCCATTTCAATTAAATGTCTCAGAATGCTTTGCAAGGTAATTGTTTAAGAAACTTTTCAGAACGACTTTTGCAAATCAGGCTTGCCTTGCAATGGCAATAAAATAGTACGTGCTAGAATAATGGAGCTGGGGACTTTATTAGAAATGAGGAAAACAGTAATATTATTTTCAGGACAGCCTGGTTTGTAACAAGACATTGTTACATAACTTTGCAATTACAGCCTGCAAGATACTTCTTTTGCAACACTTTTGTTTCTCTCTCACAGCAACCTTATGATACTAAACTGTTTTGGAGAATTAAAAAAAAAAAGCAAAGAACTGTTAAGCATTTGTATTGCTAGTGTACCCTAGGACCAGCGTGCAGCTCCCTTTTGTTTGTGGCATTTTTCTTCTATGTTGCCTTTGCATTTCCCACTCACTGGAGACACTGGCCACTTAAGAATTAACTCTGACTGGTTCTTAATGCATTGCAAACTCTGGATTTGCAACATGGTGAGTTTTTTGTTGATTTGTCGATGTTTTGCTTGGGATTTTCTTTTTCACCAAAAAACGCTGGGTATTTGACTCTTCCCTGTAAACATTTGAAAGAAACATTTGAAAAAGCCGTGGAACAAGAGTGTCTGATTCTCTTTCTAGYGGGAATGGAAATCAGAGGGAGAAGCTTTCCAAAGCGAGCATCAAATTCTGATCTCTTTTACAGAAGAGTAAATCCAGAATAATTCAGCGCAGTTACTTCAGATTTATGCTAGCATAAATAAGTTGAGAATTTGGCTCYGGGAATCCCTGTAGCTCCCCATTTGCTCATCTAGCAGCTGGCAGCTTGCTTCTTGCTGTTCCTTTTGCTTTCTGGGCTGATTTGTCTTGCCTGGTGCTCACGTCAGGGCCTTCGAGCTTGRGAGTTAGTTAAATGAGCAAATGTGTTTCGCACAGCACACAGCTATGAATGGCTCAAGACGCTTCACATGATCATACATATTTCAGATTTCCCAAAGGCCACAAATTAATGACTAGTAAATGGATAGAAATATTACTTCACACAGTATGTAATCAACCCGTGGAATTTGGTCCTACAGGAGGTCACTCGTTCAAATAATGGGTCAGGATTTGAAAAATTGCTGGTAATTTTGTGTCAGCTAATTACCCCTGGAGCTGGGCAAGCAAAGATGGAGGTAAGCAAACTCTCATGCCAGAGGACTTGCCGGTTCCCCTGCAGGGATCAGGAAGGAATTTTTCCCTTAGTCTGTGGTTGCGCCCAATTGGCAAAGTCACTTTTCCCTGCTTTGCTCTGCTGCACACGGCGGGAGGCAGGAGAAGGGAGCAGGTGAGACAGAGGTTTGAAGGGCTCTGTCTCCACAAAACCTCAGATCCCAACACCTTTTCTCTCTCTGTGGTAGTTAAGATTTAGATCTTGATCCAAGCCTGGACCTGCACTAACTCCACCTGTTTTTGCTGCTTGCTGAATGTTGTCTATGTATTAGATCTGTACACATCCACTGCTGGATACACACAGAGAAAAATTCTAACATTTAAATATATATGTAGATGTACTTGATGCTGTGGGTGTTTAGAAACTGTCAGACACCCAAATCCCTTCCAAACCAAAATGTGTGACCAAGAGGTAAGTTACAAATCCCTGCTYGGGCATTTTGATGTGTGGTCCCATTTCCCCAGGAAGTTTTCTCTCGAGGCCACCAACCTGCTCAATGAAATTGCTCAGCCATAGGTGTCCAGAGATGTCTGAGTTGTCCTGAGATATACTAAGACAGGTTGGTGGTTATTAGACAGGATAATGGGAGACCATGTCCTCCAAAAGCTCTCAGAAATAGCTCAGGCTGTTTTCCAGGAGAAAACTTCCCAGTGCAAAGAGTAATTGCTGCCTAATGCTTCACCAAGGATATTATTAGTAATATATGTATGGTGGGGCTGGTTGTTTACAACCTCAGACCAGATCTTAGCTTGGGTTAATTTACCTTGCAGTATGGACATGACTGTCTGCAGACCTTAGACCAGGGTCTAGATCTAACCAGGACTATAAACATGCCCTCAGAAGTGCAACTTCTTGCAAATTCTGCCTTTTTGAAAAAGCTAGCTGGGACACATAATAAATAAGAAAGGCTGCAAGGACTCCCACTGGAAGTGGGAATGAAAGACATGAGCGCTGGGAAGATATTCCCATGAAGGCAGCAATGTACCACAGGTAGGTGAAATTTACAGTCCTTGGGAAACAGTGCAATAAATGAAATCCTGGATTCTTGTTTAGCAATCCTCACTTGTTGTGGAAGTATTTGGATAGGTTAACCTTGCAGTAAATAGGATAAATCTTGCCAGTTTCAGGAAAGTCCTCTGGCAATCATATTCCACGGAAAAAAAGATGTATTTTAGAATTGTGCAATCTAGTTGCATCTGCACCAATTTGCAGCACATGGACAGAACCTGAGGACTGCACGGAATTGCATATCACTGGATTTTGGTTTGAGATGCGTACACAGAGTCATTACTTTTTTATTACTGACTCCTCTGACTGCATAAAGCACCTGAACAATAAAGACATTCCGGTTTCCTGTCACAGCCGGGAAAGTGATGTTGATGGGAAATCTGTCCCTAGCTCCTCTCAAGCCAACAGCTTTGCCGTTGAGGTGGCCAGAGGAATTTGTGGGAGTTTGCTAAGCAATTGCAAATTCTGATTTGGTCAGATTCAGACAGCAAAAAATCTCTTCACACATAGAAGGTCTTCCAGAGAGGTTTATACAAATGGCAACACTCTCACTTGACTCAGGGGAGCTGTCACTTGGCAGGTTCTTAGAGGAAATCCTCACATTTCTGTCTGGAAACCGGAGAGTGGATCACCACATGATAACTCTATCAGTTCTGAACAAGCGCTGTCCRTACCTTCCGTAGGTTCAGCTGAAAATGAGTGCACAAATAGCTTCAGCACTTTGAGAGCTCATTTGAACTGCTGATCAAAGAAATCGTGACATTTCTACTTTGTTCAGTACAACTAGGGACAACTAAACACTCTGAGATGATCTTTTTGGCAAGTAGGAAAACTCTTTCTGCTCAAGTTGCCCATGATGAAGCTTGCAGCTGCGGTGAATAATCTTTGGATTCCCAATCCCCTGCAGATGCAGACACAGACCTCCTCCCTCTGTAAGCAACAACCTCTGTTTTCCTCTGCTCCTTTGTCAACTGTTAACAGAGACCTGCCAGCAGCTGCAATACAATCATAAAAAAGCAAAGATCTCCACTCACCTCTGTTCCCTAAACAGCTGTTCACAAATATCCTGCTCTTTACCATGTTTAGTATGTTAAAGTACCTGCAAGTAATGTTTTGTCAGCTGTTGAGAATCCAGAGAACCTCCAGCTTTTGGAGCACAGAGGCCCACAATGGAAGTATATTACAAAAAATGACATGTCTCCACAGCCTTGCAGACCATGGAGCTGAGTGGGGCAGTTGCTTCAGCAGGCAGATCTGCTTGGATTCTCAGCACATCTCCACCAAGTCTGATTGGTTTCAGATGTCCAGAAAGTTTCATGTGAAATGGAGTTCTGGATTTCGTGACAGGCCTAACTAGCATTGTGAGGTAAGACTGAACTCTAGGGGTACTACCTATCTTTTTCCAGTGGTGTATATTTTGGACATCATATTTTAGGATCTAGAAATACAAAACATTCTTACATTTTATTTTGTAGTTTTGCAATATCCAGACTTAAATAATACATTATTTTGATGTATGCATATATGTCTGTGTATACGTGTGTGTGTGTAAATATGTAAGTAAAAAATATCATATGTAAAAGTGATCAAAACCTAACAGAATTCAAATAACCATTTTAACTTCAAGAGTTAGCCTTGAGATACAGAAAGACATTATACCGTTTTTCAAGAGCAGCGATGGAGGAACCATTAACTTGACGAATGCTAATCTTTCAGCAACATGTTCTTTATTAAAAATATATATGAAAAAATCATGAGCCTTGTGGATGTGTCTGGCTGATAGTCTTCATTTTCCCCACTTCTGTTCTAAAGCTGTTCTGGCAGTTTGTGCAGTGTGATGGGAGCAGGTGAGTGGTCCTCCTGCACTCCCTTGTCACTGAAGAAGCACTGTTGAAGCACTGAGAACAGGGACACTTGGCTGTCCATTAAAAATGTGGCTAAGCCTCCAGCCTTTTGCCCAGCAGCCCTAGATTCATAGGGCTGGAAAGAGAGCCCACAGTACCGTCTGTTCCTTACTCTTCCAAGCTGTGCTCAGCTGAATCAAGTATCTGGGATCTTCAATCGATTTAACTGTTCTAGTCATTTCTGATCTAGATTATTTGCACTAGGGTTTTCTTTTTTTGAATCATGTTAACAGCAGGGGTAACCATGATGCATGTATATCCCTGTAGATGTTCCTGTGATGTCCTTGCAGAGCTACTGAAGCCATCACATCAGCAGCCATTGCAGCCTATGCTGGCAACCCCTCTGAGGGTACTAGTTCATAGGAACCATCAGAGCTACTGTCTCTCTGGGGTCGGTCGTAAAGAGTTGTCATCCACATCATCTTCCTCCTCTGGGTTTGCCAGGAGCTGCGCCCGACCTCCAAAGACTTCAAAACGTGATTCATTGCGCGTTAGAGAAGGTCCATTCCTCCGGGCAGTGATCAAGTTGCTTTTGATGTGGGTCACGGTGGAAGGAGGAAGGCTGCATGATGTCACTGGTTTCCCTCCATCCTGCATCCTGACATTGCCAATGTCAACACGGGAACGGTGGTGCTGGCCGGCTGCGAGTGCTCTGCCAAGCCCTTCCAGCCCTGCAGCAACAGCCAGGATTTTATCGGTCTGCGCTGCGGCTGCAGGCAACRTTTTACGGGCTCCCGCAGAGAAGCGCCACAGGTGACTGTCACATAATTAAGTGTGGGGCTGACCTATAGCTTCTATTTTAAAATAAATATTCCTATAGCATTTTTTATGGCTCCGCTTGGTGATTGCTCTGTGAGGGGTGGGAAGGGACGGGCAGGGGGTAGGTGGAACAGGGGTGTTTAAGACTGAGAGGGATCCAAGACTCTTTTTTTCTGGTATTCATGTAGCCATGCAAGACATRTTATTAGAAAAGAAAATTTGTATTCTAACAAGTCTGCACTGAAATTTTAATTTTCCTAGRATAGTACCATTCAACTTCCAATTTTCTGGGTTGTGGAAGCAGGAAGTAGAGCAAAACAAAAACGTGGTCATTGTAAAAGTTACATACATTTGGCTTTTTATCTTTGAAAAATCTTAAAGTAGGTTTGCAAGAGGAAAACTGAGGGTCCCCAGATGGYCTCTTACTGTCCCCAAACCACTTCAAAGCAGCATATATAGAGCTAGTCACAGCGGATGCTCACAGGACTATATGGACAGTACAGGGGGGTGTCTTTGGTCTCCAATGAAAACTGGTGTCTTGGCAGAGTCCAGAGCCAGAGGTTTTTGCCTGAGCTGCACAGGTGTGTGCATCAGCCTGAGGAGAAAGATGGGCTGAGTGAGATGAAGGAAGAAGAGGAGTAGTTTGCGAAGGCAGGAGAAGAGGTGTTCCTGCCTTTGAGGGGTGGCAGTGATGGGGAGAAGGATGGTGAAAGTGTAGGACGTGGATTTGGGATGCTACTTTGGAGGGCAGGAGATGCCAGAGGATGGGGAGGAAGGTGCCTTCTCTGAGAAGCCAGAAGGTGCACACAGACGACGGGCAGTGGGGGACCAAGACAGAGCCCAGCACACGGATCCTCTACCGCGTGTTGCAGGGAGGAGCTGTGCGAGGCGACCTGTGATGGAGGTGGGCACGGAGTGGGTTAATGAAAGTGGTTTATCATGGAAGCAGCAACTTGTAACCTGATAATCTGCCCACCTGTAACTGAGAGCTACCTCCACTGCACTCCCTGACCTGGCCGTTCCTCATGGCTGGCTAGATCCAGACTGTCCAAACACAGCCGGTGGGTGCAAAGGCCAGGATATAAGATTTCCTTGAAAGTGAGCATGGACACTGCAAACAAAGAATGGCAAATTCATCCTTATCTCTCCCCTCTTCTGTATCTCCATTCCTCTTCCCTGTTATTTCTTGTCATGGGTAATTTTAGTTTCTTGGACTTGAGAGCTTCAGAAAAGAAGGTGGAAACCTGGACAGGACAGCTGAGAAAAGACCCATTTTTTTACATTCAGGGAAACTCCAAGGCTTCTGGGTCCACCTGACTGTGAGTTCCAAATATTTTTACAGATATCTTGTAATTAGAGGATCCTGAATAGCCTAGCCATAGATAACAGGATAAGTTGATACTCAGGAGACAGATATGTTTTCTGAACCTCCATGGAAGGATTTAATGCCCTGATTCACCTCCACATAGACCAATACTACATTTAAAACAAGAAAGACAGTGTTAGGCAATCTGCTGGCCTGAAGTCTGGCTTAGAGTCTCTCAAACCTGGTGCATKTTAAATCTTCAGAGTAGCAGGCACCACTGACCTTAGTTTCCAGACTTCAGAAAACACATCCCATCGTGGAAAATGTATATCCATATGCCCATCCTTTCCATTCATGATATAGCTGCAGGACAACTCACATAGACAGCTTTTCCCCTGTGTAGTATTTGAAAATTTTCCCCATGCCCCATTTTGGATGTGAAGAGTAAGAGGCTTAGTGTGGCACTGCCCTGTGATAGCAAAGATACAAAGGCATTTCCTAGGGCTGCAAATCCTYCAGGTTTACCCGTAATGCAAAACAACACAAACTGTTCTGTAGATGAAGCACATGGAACATGTAGATGAAGCTTGCCTGAGGAATGTGACAAACAAAGCAAGTGGATCCATGGATGGGACCAAGGACAATGGGCAGGACTGGCAGGAGGAAAGCTGTGCCAGCAGAGAGGTCTCACCAGGGGCAGCTAACAAGTAACAGGATAAGACTTATGGCAGGAAAATGACATGAAAAACGATCTCCAGATCACTGAAGAAACAGAGAAAAATGGCAGCATGAGGCTAAAGGCAGCCAGAGGGAAGCATTTATAATGGGATCCCGAGACAGACATCTAGTAGACCTGCAAAAGAAGACCAGAAACAATGAAGGAGTCATATCTTCCTACTTGGATTCCACAGATGTTTCTAGAACACATTTCTTTTTTATTTTTTCTTGGTAACTAGATCTTATTGCGACAAAGAAATCCTTCAGTCTGCCACCAACTTTTCTTAACAGGAACAGACAAGAAAAATCCTTGTTCTGCTTCAATCAGAAAGCGTAATTCTGGAGTCAGACATAAAAGTGATCCCAGAATAGGGATTGTGAGCGGATGGGCTTAACAAATCCAGAAGAACCAAATAATGAAGAAATCGAAATGACCTGAGTGGAATCAAAACAGGACTTACAGAAATTGCAACAAGATCTAAAGCAAGTTTGCAGACTTTGCAGTGGGAATTAAGATGTGAGGCAGCTGCAGATTTCCAAGAAGGAATTAAAACAGAACATAAAATAAGAGCTGGAGGCTTTGCAGAAAACAAGAGAAACATCTGGAAATTTCTCTAAAAGGCCAAGGGGGGAGCCTTAGAGAGGAAATTATGTTAAAGGGATGTTCTACAAAGCGATTGCCCCCTTTGGGAAGCTACCCAACTGCATCATTTTTAGTTTGCAAAGGTTTTGCTCAAGGTCTTGGTAACATGATTGTCATGGTCCACAAGTAATTTTCCACCATATTGAAGGAGATCAAGACTCTTTTAAGTTGTTTGGAACCTGACAGCAGAAATGRGTACTTTAAAAACACACTAGGTCCTCTAAATACATTGGAAGTCATGATGATCAAATAGTATCTGGATTTTACTGAGATAAAATAGGAGGGTTTTTAGCATTTTCTTAACTTGCTTGTAATTTAGGACTCTGAAGAGTCAGAATGTCTAGCTCTAGTAGCATAAAAAATATGTCAAAGGAAAAATCATYCTTATATATATATTTGGATAATTTCAAATTCAGCTCCCTAAATTCATGGCTGAGAGTATGAACAAAAAAGGCATTTTGAAGTGACTTTCAAGCAGCCAGCCAGAGTGATTCTTACCTACTCACATATTAAACAGTAAACTGGAGTGAGCACTAAAGAAACGTGTCACAATAGTTTGTCCCATAAATATTTCGGCCATTTCTTTGGCTGGACATCCATGGTTAGGATAGCCCTTGCCATGATCATCTGGATCATCAGTTCCTTGGAGGCCACTGGAAAATTGCTAGCTGACATCTCTGTGAAAAAGCCAGTGCTTATGGCAGGGCATTGAGGAAGCATCTGCTGTGCTGGATATAGCAGGGAGATTTGTGTCAAAAAAGGGACTGAAGTTTTAAGGCAAAATACACTTTTCTCCTTTTCCAGAATATTTCTGGGGAATATTTGAAAGGAATYGCCTCCCTTCTGGTTTGGGGCTCAAAAATCAAAACTGTGAAACAGAAATCCCAAKAATTCCTCATTGGGACTACTGAGGCTTAGATGTTAAAGTCAACGCTCCTTTGTGGATAGGAGCTCATTTATAYACATGATTTATGCCTCCTGGAACGAGAGCGGGGCAGACTTAACGAGTGGCAGGTTTTGAATGGTTGCAAGGAGACATTATTAATGTCTCCTGACTTGGTGCCCTGCCCAACTTTGAACTTCTTCTTTCAGTTGCACGGGGCTGAACAAGAGCTGCATGAGTTTTGAAGCATTTCCACATAAAATAAGCTTTGAGACAGACGGAGAAATGTGAGTTTCCTAATGAGGCCTACCAAAAGAAAGCAAGGGGGAAAAAAAAAGCAGGGGGGAAAGCAAGAATATTCCTCAATTAGAACAAAAACAAACAATTAGAAGAACTAAACTCTAGTGGTAAAGGCTCTGCTTTGGTGGGTTACACCATCACTGCAGATCAGAGGGCAGGCTTTTTAAAAGAGAGCGTTTGTAACCTCTTTCACCCACTTTCCAGGTCTGACAGCTTGCTCAGCAGCATTAGGGTCAAGCAGCTCCACATCCATAACCACAGAAGTAACATTCTCCGGAGTGAGAGAGCCTGAATCCCAGGCTTAATTTATGGAAACGTGCACAAGATGATTCAGTAGGTGCTAATGCTGCTAATTCAGTAGGTGCTAATGTGTGAATAATTATAGACATATTTAAGCAGCTGGTGTTGTGCCTTCAAAAGTTACTGTGCATGGAAATTAATAGCTTTGCGGTTGCGTGTATGCTTGACATGTTATAAAATGAAGATGTTGGTAGCAGCTCCATGTTTAAGCTTGAGTCAAGATTTGCCTTTGAAGCGCAATTAAAATCTTTGTTTTATACTTTAATGTCTTTAGACATGGCACGATAGGTCCTCGGGGAATAAGTGATTTTTTCTTTGCATTCTTTTAATGAAATGCTGTTTGTTTGCAGGCTGCATCTGTTAAGAATTCTCCTCTATTCCCTTTCACATTTCTCATGTTCCTCTAGCGGTACAAGCTCAGTCCTAACAAGCTTTCTAGATACATGTACAGATATCTTCGAGCTAAGCCAGCTGAAAACAAAACACCCAAACAAATATTCCCTCTATTTGGAATAACTGTTTTAGGAATAGACATTGGAGCTTCTCTTGTTTGATTAAATAGCTCCAGACTGATACTCTGCCCTGAGTGGACAATGAATGGACACCTTGTATAAGTGACCCTTGTGAAGTGTGTTCTTGCATGAAGTATAAGTACCCCAGAGGGACCCAGGAGTTGAGAGTTCCCTTTGTGTCCCATTGAGTATGAATAATAATTTCAGTGCATTTTGCTTTCAGGGCAAAGAGGTTTCTAGGCTGCTGCCTGGGGGTTCTCAGCACCTTGTAGGATCAGGCCCTTGMGGAGACCTTGTCCAACAGAGGTGCTGGCAGCGATGATGTGACATGGCTCAAAGGCAAGCACCTTTGAGACAGAAAACAGGGTCAATCTGATGTCGCGTGGTAGATCTCCGAGGGTCATCCTGACGGCTGTAGGAAGCACCGTAGTATTTTGGCCAGCTGAAGGGGCAAGACTGGCCTCCTTCTCCTCTGCTCCCTCCTAGCACTGTGTCCCCTCAGCGGCGATGGTGCCTCCGTGTGAGGCTGGGGCTCTGGACCAGCACATCCAGCATTTCTGCCATGTCCACGTGCCGCTGGAGCGGGAGCTGCTCCTCCCTACACCAGTGCCTTGTGCCAGCCTTTCCCCTAGGAGCAGGTGGTGCGGGCTCTGCTCTCTCTGTTTGCATTGCTGGAATGGCCATTCACAGAGTGCCACGGCTTTGGACGGGAACCAGCCCACAGCCATGGAGCGTGTCGCGGCTCTTGGGTTGATTAAATAGGTATGCAAGAAGGCATTGCTTCAGCAGCTGCTTCAAATAGCTGTGCATCGATCTGACTTCCAGTGCCTCGGTTCTTAATACATGAATAGCGTGTTAAGATTTCATGTTATCATTTGGATGAAATTCAGAGGTTTGAACATGGAATGATATCCAGCACTTTTTCTGTGTTTCCAGGAATTGCATGCTAATCTACTCTGTGTTCCTCTGCAAAATGCATAAAGCTGTCGCTCCATACTGCACAAGAATGGCTCACTACTCTTAATTAAAAAAGTCCAGAATTACAGGCAAGAAGGTTCATTCTCATGTGCTTTGTATGCAGGCAAGGAAGTCTCTGAGTTCATGAATGGTTCGTTTATACTGTGCTTAAATTCTTATCTTCTCCTTGAGCGCTCCCAGTCTTTTAAAAATGTTGGATAAATTTGCAGTGGATACCCTTTGCCTAAACTGATTATCAGTATCAGATCCAAAAATAATTTAATTCCTCTAAACATTACCTGTTGCTTCCTGTTACACCGTACAATAGTTTATTGTCTGGCTCTGTTGTTCCACGTTTTGTCATGTCAGCTGAAGCTGCAGATGGACTGAAAGGGGAGATGAAAGTGTTCWGCACTCCCTTACAAACCATAAGCCAAAACCCAGGGAATGCACTTTACATCAGATGCCCCCTAGCAATGTAGATAATGACTATTTTACCTTCATCTTTGTGCAGATATCTGTGAATTGTCTGGGATTCAGAAAGTATGTAGTGCATATGGGGAGGGTTGGGGCAGGGAGAGGGCAGCGTGTGTTCCTGAGATAAAAGCTGAGTTTTCATTACTTGTCAGAAATATGCTGTGTAAAAGAACTCGCTTTGGTTTACAAGCAAACCCARTAATTTGCTTTTTATTTTGTTATTAGTTACAAGAAAAAAAAAAAAGTGGATGTTTTGTGTAACCCATTATGTTTCACTGAATAATACCGCGGGATTAAAATGTAAAGAAAAGTAACTTGTCTCTTTCRTATTGTGGACACACCTGTCTCCTTCACCCCTCTGCTTTTCCTCTTTAGGAGTCTGGTGATTTTGGAAAGACAGCTTAGAACGGCACCTCGTGGCCCCACTGCTCTTTCTGATGAGCAGCCTCTCCCCCAAGACAAGCCGGGGGGCTCAGACCTGCCTGCGTGGGGAGAGTGGGTGGCAGGATTCTGGCTGGCCTGATAGCCACAGAGATGGCCTGGTGGCTGGCAGAGGAAACGAGAGGAGAGGACAGGAGAAGAGAGAAGAGGAGACTGCAGTAGCAGGACTATGCAGGGCCCTTGGCATATGCCAAAAATCCAGCCGCAATGTACCAGGTGATGAGCACACCCATGACTTCCCCTCCCGGAATAAAACCTGAACAACAGAAGGCAATCCTTTGCCCTCATCCAAACCACGAATATGTTGGCTTGTCCTCAAATCCCAGCCTGCTGCTTGCCAGTGCCCCAGCACTCACAGCATGTTCACCCATCCCATCGAGGAGGTGGAACTCTCTCTATTGCTCGCCCTGAAGGACAAGGCATTTGCCACTTCTGTCTCAAGAGGAGGCTTTCATTTAAATAAGGCAAGAAGATCTCCAGGAATGTCCTGCCAACAGCTATTTCTTTTCCCTGCTGCTCGGGGTCTGACTTGACRGGTTGTGCTGGGAAGCAGTCCTGTATGACAGGGCAAGTAGAAGGTGCAATTAGGCTGAAGGAGTTAGAATCATAGAAAGTACTGGAAACAGGCTTCCCAGAGAGGTTGTGCAGTCTCCATCTTCAGAGATTTTCAAGACCTGAAGAGATCAAATCACAGAATCATAGAATGCTTAAGGTTGGAAGGGACCTCAGAGGTCATCAGTCCAACCCCCTGCTCACGCAGGGTCACCTAGAGCACGGGGCACAGGGCTGCATCCAAGCGGGTTTTAAAGATCTCCAAAGAAGGAGACTCCACAACCTCCCTGGGCAGCCTGTGCCAGGGCTCTGTCACCCTCACTGCCAAGACATTTTTCTTTAAGTTCCAGTGGAACTTTTGGTGCTTCAGTTTGTGGCTGTTTCCTCTAGTCCTATCACTGTCCACCACTGAAAAGAGGCCACCTMCTCCTCCTCACTGCCTCCCTTGAGGTATTTATACACGCTGATCAGGTCCCCCCTCAGCCTCCTCTTCTCCAGGCTGAACAGGTCCAGCTCTCTCAGCCTTTGCTCACAGGGCAGATGTTCCAGGCCCCTGATCATCCTCGTAGCCCTGTGCTGGACTCTCTCCAGCAGCTCCACAKCCCTCTTGTAGTGGGGAGCCCAGAACTGGACACAGTCTCCAGATGTGGCCTCACCAGGGCTGARTATAGAGGTGGACGATCACCTCCCTCGACCTGCTGGAGAATTCACCCAGATTTATCCTATGTGCATCAAAAATGAGGCAAAAGCTGCTTCCCACTGTGAAACCAGCATGTACTTACCTATTTGCCTAAGAATAAAGCCAAGAAACAAGTAGGAATTGTATTACTGAGTCCTCACCTTGGCTTTGAGCCAAGCGCTGACTCAGCACTGCCAGTGGTCACAGGGGTGTAACTACAGGTTTAGTCCATGACAGTGATAAGAGAGGAGCTTGGGCCAGATTTTGTAGTGATGCACACAGTGTAAATTGTGTAGCAGAAAGGGAGACATTCCTTCTGGACATGTACAATATTTGGCTGCCTCATGTGCACAGTGAGTGAAACCTCACCTGCATTTCAGCCTGCAGTAACTCACTTGGAGTTCTCTCCAGGAGCATCATGCATGGTTCATGCTCCTGGGTTGCATGGAAAAAAGACATAAAAAGGAAAGGTATGGCAGAGGGTAGGCTTATAAACTCTAGTCATTTTTCAGACACACTTTTCTGCATGAGAATAAACAACTTAAAGGCATCATTATATTGTTGAACAAGCATAGACAATTTAATAAAGTGTTTAATCTAAAATTTGTCATGAATTAGCCTCCTTAGACCAATGCATCAGTGGTACCAGTGTTTCTGACAAAGCTTTCCTAGATGGCACACTTGATATCTATATTTTCATAATATAAACACCATGGCTGCTGAAAGCACACTGCCAAATTTCACTCTTGGTCCTGTAAAACAAGACAGAAAAGTAAAATCAGGCAACATGAAAATTTCCCAGTGTATCCCTGCCCTGTTCTCATAAGCAATGGTGGTCYCCATGGCATGTGGAAGTGAAAAGGTTATCCTTCTGCTAAGTAAGCTCTGGAAAGTGCTCCAGAAAGCATCTCCTTGGGCAGTCTATTTTTTTTTTTCCGTAATAACTAGGCAATTATACAGTTCCCCGGAAGCTAGAACAGTTTATTGGAAATCCTTCGGTGCCCCCAGGAACCAGRCATGCAGGTTATACCTGATTGTCCTGATTTTCAAACTAAGTTTATAAGTGTTKTGGATTTGTAAAATGCCTAGACAGTCCTTGCAGAAAAGCACATACAAGCTTAGAAAGATTTTGAGTGTCTGCCTATCACATTGAACACTTTATTCCACTAAGGTGCTAAATGTTCTGCAGGCAGGATACAGGTTCTCCTATTTGTGCTCATCTGGTTTAAACTTTAGCCTRAGGACCTTCTACCCTGCTGCTCACAATGCCTAAACTACACTTGGGAGCTGAGTGAGAGACAAACTTTCCCTTTGCAAGCACAGCAYGCTGAAGGCTCTCTTTAGCTCCCAGGACTTTGGGGACCACGTTGCCATCTTCATCTGGCTCATTGTGGGCTCACCGTGGACTAAGCACAGACAGTGCTGGCCATGTTGGTCCTGAGAAGAGCTGACAGTCAGGGTCTGTACATCCAGGAGTGGCTGTGGGAGGAAGGAGGCTGAGCTGAATCTCAGGCTGATCCAGATACACTAATGTCTAGATGCTGCTTCATGCTCTGTTGTGTGGACTTCCCGGTTAGCTTTGTCTTTTCTGCGTCCTTGTATAGGGTATTCACAACCCATTGCCCACAACACTGATGGTCATGATTAAGGCTATATCCAACTCACAGATAATGGTTCCAGGAAGATTATAAATCATTTCTTTTAGGGCTCGTTTGGATGCTGCATTAATACTGATCCGCATTTACTCATGAGGTAAACCACATAACTCCTCATTTGAGTGACATCTGGAAGGACTTTAGCTGTGGGCAGACAAGCAGCGTGAGAGATGTCCTTTTCAGTCATAGGATTGGGAAAGGGGTGGAACTTCTGGGACATGGAGTCCAACCCTAGCTAAAAGAGGCACTTGTATTGTAGCTCAGCTCTTCTGGCTAGGCCTGAACTTGATCAGAAGTTGTAGAGATGGGAGAGCTCTCTTGGCATATGTCTGGGGATTCAGGTCGTGAGTGCTTGCAGAAGTCCTCCATGGGAAAAGGAGGAAGTAGGGGGAGGTCACAGGGAGGTCTGTGGATTTGTAGGATGGGAAATTCATCTAAAGATGAAATTAATGTGCGATATACTTTCAATGGGGCCTATGTAGAGAGTGAAACCCAGAGTTGAGGGACAGAGCTTGACTTGAGAAAGCAGAGATCATACACAGGTCTGGGAGAAGATGGGCAGTGCTGGTGAGGATCTGAGGAGCTGCTTGCTCGTCGCTGCTCTGTGCAGTGCTCAGCCATGAGAGTGATGACAGCACCATCAGCTCCCTAAGCCTTGGGCTTGAGTTCCCAGTGCAGAGGAGCTCAAAGTACCAATTAGTGCCATATGCATCTTGTTGCATTTACAGCCAAAGTCCAGAACTGTGACCCCTCCATTCCCCTGCAGTCTAGCCCTGGAGGCACCTGAAATTCTGCATCTGCCCATGCTGAAGAGCACCTCTATTTTGGCAGCCTAAAACAGCTCAGCACCTCTTCTAAACTGAGTATTGTTTCAACTGTGCTTTCAACTGTGTTGCCAGAGAGATTTAGGCCAGGAAATTCTGTCTGTCTGTGCTTGATATCACGCTCTGCAAGAGCCTGGTCACAGAGGGGGCATCACAGCAGTGCTCTGATGACTAGTTAAGTGCTTTATGTTAAACAGTCATTGAAATAACTATACAAATAGAGGCTGGAGCAGAACTGAGATCCCAGTCTCCCCTTCTTGGTGAATGATTGAATTCAGAAGTTGAGAACATTTGTGCATATTATCCCTCTCTGTGGTCTAAATGGTCTTTAATTACTCTTTGCGAAGTGGAGCTGTTTCAGCAGGAGGGACTGATGTTGCTCTTTTTCCTCTCTGGAATTTCCTGCAGTTCTCTGATGCATTGGATTGAGTTCCCACAGGCAAAGTGCTGCTGTAGGTCACCATGCATTTGGGTGGGAGATCTCATCATTGATCTAATCATATTGACCACCACCAAGAGATCCCTCTTGGACTTTGTTTTGAGTGGAAATACTGCTTCGAAAAAAAGCAGGCACTTAGGGAGCACAGGGAACCTAAATCATGCTCAAAGTGATATTTCACAGCCAGCTTTCCATCTCAGCCCAGTCACACCCCACTTATTTCCAGAAGAGGGTGCTGGGTGAGGTGCTTCTAGACATGAAGCCTGAGAGGGAGAAAGATGGGATTAAAGAAATGACTTTACCTCCACTTTTCCCCATTGGCCAACTCCAGTTCAAAGTGCCGATGGTTTGAGATCCTTCTCTGAGGTGTTTTCTTTCCTCATATGTAGCAAAGGGACAGGCCTGGGCACACAGCACTAGATTCCACCCTGAGATCACAGAATCACAGAATATTCAAGGTTGGAAGGGACCTCTAGAGATCATCTAGTCCAACCTTCCTGCTCAAGCAGGCACACCYAGAGCATGTGGCACAGGGCGGCATCCAGGTGGGTTTGGAGACCTCCAGAGAAGGAGACTCCACARCCTCCCTGGGAAGCCTGTTCCACTGCTCTGTCACCCTCACAGTAAAGAAGTTCCTCCTTCTGAGATGCAGAAACCTTAAAAGTTATGTAGGCTGTGCTTGACATAGGGATAAGCAAAGTTTTTACTGGACTTGCATGCTAGCCCCTAATCACGAGTAATATGGAGATAACAGCACTACTGTACTTAGAAAGGTGTTTTGGAACAGGGTATTCAAAGACTGATGCACTCGATCTCACAGCAGTGGAATCCATATACAGGACTGCTGCGTGACTGAAGTTAGAATGAGTCTTTCCACTGATTTCATTGGGCCTTTCAGTCTCTTCTGCAAAAGGGAGATTGCACTATTTCAGTGCAATTTGCCATGGATGTTCAATGCTTCTAGTATCACACATGATTCTGCTTGGGTCATCTAAATTTCACAAAACATTAGCTTGTTTCATAGGGAAAACACACTAAATGAATGATATCATTTAAAAATATTGTACAGTAAGAAAGTAGATGCCTTTAAATATCATATGACATAATATACTTATCTATTAATGAATAATGAATGACAAGCTTGTCTCCTGAGACAAAAAAAAATCTAAAAAACAGAAATTCAGGGAATTTTGTCTGTTGATAGATTATTTTTGCTATAGTCAAAAAAGAATTCCAACTCATCTTGCCTTTTATGCTATAGAGGCATTTACAGTGAAGAACTATTAAATAAAATATAGATCTAGGAGGCATTTGGGAARTGAACAATGGGGACTTTCATGTGCCCATGCTTGAGCCCTGCATTGGCTGGGTTTTGTTTGCTAGCACTGATGTACCATYTCTGTCCAAGGATGTTTGACTGAGGACAAGACCACCGTCAGGGGAGGAAGACACAGATCTCTGTAGGAGGATTTCTCCTAACAAGAGGTGAGAGTGCCTTGAAATGGTAAAACTGATCTGCACTTCCCATGCAGGAGGCTGGCTGTTCAAGGTGTCAATGCCTCCCAAAAGCACAGAGAAGAAAAACTACTCATCAAGAATTTCTCCCATCTTTSACCACATCTGGCATCTGTAATCAGGTATTTTGCAGGCTGACATTAATTTCTGCCCAATTCCTCACAAATCTCTCTACTTTGGGAATCAGTTGCTATGTAAATAAAAACTCAAAAGAGCAAAGAGGACAGATCTCAACATGTTCTTTGTTCATCTGCAAAGGAAGCACAACATAATTTCAATTGTGCCTGGTAGTATTTCAGAATGTCCTAGCAAATGTTCGGTAATATAGTCTTAATGATGGCTTTGTATTAAACATCCTTGTAGTACTTATTTGTAAGAATGATGGAGAACCAATGCACTGTGATGTCTCTGGCCACTAGTTTGCACCTACAGCATGGAACAACCACACAGAGAAAAAAATAGGAAGAAATTTATAGTAGTGCAGAGACAAATTGCTTTCAGGAAATGGGGAATGAACCTCCAATGAATCCAGAAAAATGCTTCATTTCATAATTGGGCTGTAAAAGTTCTCCTAGGACAATGCAGGTGGTCCTATGTGTCAAATAACTAACAGATACTTAAAAGAGAAGTTAAAAGTTTCACAAGTTTCACTTGTGAAACAAATGAACACATTGATTTTATGGAGGAAAAGAGTTTAAAGTACAGTAGCTTATGTACCAGAGAGAAAATTGTTCAAATTGTTCCCAAGGAATATGGTGCCATGGAAATATAATCCAATGGCCCAGGTCACCAGATGGTGCTATTGTGCACACTATTCKTGTGCATCTGTGCCAGCTGCGCAAGGGGGTCTTGTGTTTGCTTTTTGGCACGGCCAGTGCTGGGGCACTTTGCTTTATCCATTCCTTCCTACCTGGGACTGCAGCAGCCCTTGGGGCTGAGCCCTTCTGGGACAAAGCATGGCCTTGCCAACCCTCATCCTTGAGACAGGACATTATCTCTTCACCAGTTGTAGCCAGCACTGCTTGGGAATGAGGGGTTGCAGTAATATGCAAAAAGCAAATAAGCATTAAAAAAAAAAATCTGTTTCTTCACTATGGGGAGTCCCAATATCTCCACACAAAAGATAAAGTGGGAGCTCCCATGRTGCTTGGATAGGAGAGCAGATCTGTTCCTCTCTGATTAACCACAGCACCTTCTGAAGTAGCCTACAGCAAAGTCATCTGGTAAAGTTATCTGGCGTAGTGYCTGGCCGTTGCCACATGGCTGGCTGCTCTAGGAACACACCGAACCCAAAGGCACTACTCCATCYACTCCATATCCCGAGAGAACATTTCTTATTGAAAGATTCTTCCTTCCCTTATATGAACACTGTAAATCAACCCCCTAACAGTGGGATTATGGCATAGGTAATTCTGATATTTCAGGAGGAGTGTGAACTGATGATGAGAATGATCTGAGTTCAGAGGGACCAATTTCAGAACCCATATACCTCCATGATAATGTATATAATATTATATTCCTGTATAATATTAACTATTGTACATTATACATTATATGGATGGACAGGTATTTATGTAATTTTTATATATTATTCATATATATATTTAAAATAAATAATACATCAATCTATAATCATATATTATAAATGCATAATACAGTGCATACCTACATTATTATACCTAATAACTGTATAATACCTATGTAATATTAGCTCCATACGGCCTTTCCTTAGGAAAGAGCACACTGTGTATTCTGTTGTGTTTGATGACCCCAAGGGCAGCTGTGGGAAGCACCTATCTGGAGTGTTGTTCTCCTCCACCATGGACCAAAACTGAACTGGGTGCCTGTGCAGGAGAAAGACATGGGCCTGGGCCAGAAGTGTCTTTGCAGAGCTCTGTGCTACAGCACTAATTAAGCACCATGAGACAAAATCAGAGTTGCAGCAAAGTGCCACCAAAGGAGGTGTTAAGCTGTCCAAGCTAAGACTAGTAGAGGGAGAGTAGGAACATTCATTCCAATTGAGGGTATATGCGTTGTCAGGGGAATAGCCAGGCTTCCATCAATCCTCGGGATGACAGTGGGAAAAATGCGGGGCAACAAAGTCTTGAGGTAGTGCTCTGCGCTGGCCTCGCTACACAGGATTGTGTCACATTCGCTACACAGGATTGTGTCACATTTATATTTTTTTTTCTGCCCAAGCTGCAAATCTCCTAGAGGATCCATTTTCTCCAGTGAATGTTCCCAAATTCTTTTCTCTTTTAAGTGCATAAGCGGTAATGCCACTGGTTTCTAAACAGTATTCATACCAGAAGCTTGACCTTGAGATCCCAAGTGACAAGTGAAAGGTACTAATGGACATTTTAAGAGCTCCATTGCAACAGATACATCTTTTCACAGGCCGCCTGGAAGTTACTTCTGTGAACTTTTTCTTTCTTTCCTTTTAGATTCGCTGTCTAAACCGAGTAGTAAATTACGCAAAGCAACATATAAACGTAAAGGTGGTGGAATATGCTAGCGTTTTTAGGAGCTCACGGTTAAATAACATTTTATAGCATAACAACACTTCAAAGGAAAACGACCTTGTGCGTGTGCCTGGTGCAAGGTCCAACTCCGCACGGGGCCAGAGCTGGAGCCGGGATGCTGGATGGTGGGGAGGGGGGACAGCCGCATCCGCCTGCTGCCAGCAACAGGCCCAGGACTTGAATCAATAAGACAAGAAAGGCTGCCCGTGGTGGCATTTCTGGCCACAGCAGATGGACCACCATTCGAGGGAGGGTTTGAGGCTTCCTCTGCCTGAGGATATTTTAAACCACATTCCCACATTTCAGGCGAGGACCCTCGTTTCTCGCTGGCCTGGAGGTCCCCGTTGGAAACTACCACAGGATTGCAGGCATCACAGGGCTGGTGGGAAATGAAGTAAAAAGCAGGAATCTGTGGGGTAATCAGCTGGCCACGGCTCTGCCCAAGAATATCCCTGTCCTTGGAAACATTCCCATCTCAACTGGTTGTGACCCTGCGCTACCTGAGCTAACTTGAGGTTGGATTTCCCTTTGAAGTTGGCCCTGCTTTGAGTGGGGGTGGGACTAGATGACCTCCAGAGGTATCTTCAAAGCTAAATTATTCTGTGATTCTATGTTTCTATCACTGGTTTTTATCCAGCTACTGTTTCATGTGAATTCCCTCCGTGAAGCTCCCTAGCCATTAGGTGCAGACATGCTCCTTCTTGCCTGTTCTTCCTCTGCCTCCATAAATCTAAGGAAATTTCTGCAGATGTACAGAGTCCACAACAGGTTTTTAGTTAGTATCAACAGATTAAAAGCTACTACACTCACCAATAAAGGTAAGACTCCCAAGGCCACTGTAAATTGATCAAAAGCTCCATTTATGTGGTTAAAGAATTAAGTTATATATTACAGTCTGTATAACATAGGGCTGTTTTGGTCTGTGTTAACTTTTGACAGAAATCCATGTTTTTCCAGTTCCTTTCAAATATTCCCAGCAAATAGAATTAACTATGGAAGTCTTAAGGACAGAGATATATTAATATATTAATATGTCTGGTATAATTAATATACTAATTATATTTAATTACAACACACAATGTATTACTAATATGTTATTTGGGCATAGATGAATGTAATCACATATACAAATGCTATATGCAGTCTGAAAAATAATTATTTTTACTCTATCTTTTAATGGCAAGTGAGTAAATCTATATAAATATTTGAATATTGATTTAAGCATTTATTAGTGTTTCTCCATTATGTTAAATTATGAAAAGGTTAAATCAATATTCATTGTTCAGCTAAAGATAAAATATACATTAACTCAGATGCCAGAGAGAAAAAAAGTGCTCAATTTCAACACTTGAAGGGTGARAATGGTTATAGTCTGTTAGGAAAAGTTTGCAAAAATGTGTCCTCTTTTCAAACTATATTTCCCGTAAAGTAACACGTTCCAAAAGTTGGTATGCTCTATAGCAGATGAAAATATTTAGAATGGTAAATTTATGGCCAGGGGCAGAAAGCTGAACTTGGGAACCTATTTAAAGTGCAGTGGAAGTTTGTAAGGATGGGGAGTTGAAAGCAGTGAAGCCTCAGACAGTAATATCTCAATACTTTGCTGCACAGCAACAGTTGGTCCATTTTTGTCATTACGTCTAATCAAGTCCAGTCTTGCCTCAACCTCCTTAGCCAGCAGACATCCAGCACTTAAATATAACCGTATGTGTCCATGGGATTAGAACAGCCTTAATGCAATTTTGGCTGCAGTGCCCTGCCTTCAGCCCACCCCCTATGTCAGGGTGTCACATTCCATATTTTATCCACTAAATATGGGCTTTAAATATGTGTGAGGGAGACTTTTGCAGGGGACCATAGGCGGGCGCCACACCAGCACTTCTTGTTGTGCTTAGAGGGCAACATCATGTCTCCTGCTATGGGACGGCAAGTGCCATGAGAAGGGATGAGATGGTGCCGTCTCTCTACCAGGTCCCTCGCCCTTCATAAACCCATCTCTTTGGGGACTGGGTGAAAAGAGACTGTTAATGCTGCACTTTTGATAATTTCTGTTGTCCCTCTCCCACACGCACAGAGCCACGTGGCAGTGTTAGTGTGTGCTAAAGCCTACATGGGATGCTTCTCGTTTCTGCCCAGGCCCTTCTCTGACCCTGCTTGCAGCTGAGCATGGGAAAAGCCCTGTCCTGCCAGGCTGAGAACAGCCTGTGTCTTCTCACGCAAGGGAATAGGAGAAGGAAGAGCCAGAGGCAGGATCCCACTGAAAAGCTCTCTGCAGTTCCTCTGGAAAATTCATTAACATGAGTTAATGACGGAAAATTAAGAACGCAYCAAGGCAGAAACAGGACCCTCCAGTAATGCACTTCAGGTTTTACAAGGTAAACAACCTTGTTTATAATTTGTTGAGGTTTTAATATTACCCAAGTGCTTAATGCTCTTGATAAGGTTCCTACTCTGTTCTGGTAATTAGAACAGGGACATTAAATTACCTGTAATGTTTATTGATTATGTCCAAGCACAGGAATCTTACTTGTAGATTTTGTTATATTTTTAATCAGATTTTAGTAAATTATTCATTCTGTCTGGAGCAAGCACAGGTAGACAAGCTGTGATGTGATAATGAACTGTATTTGTCCAAGTCCCTAGCTCAGACTTCCCCAAAGAACAGTCAGTGACTTGCCCCRTAGAGATGAGTGGACTTCGAGTACAGTCAGTGGAGTCAATGGACTGAGATACAATCTATAAACACCCATGCAATAACTGTATTCAGTGTCTGATCTAAGCCAGACCCACCCTGTCAGGCCAGGCTCCCACTGGAGGCTTTGACGGTCCTCAAAGCTGGTAGATAGAATGTGTCTCATAATGGCCATAGTGGCCAGCCCTTCTCTGAGCCTCGGTTCTATTGACACACCTGTGAGCAAGAGAGACCCTCATGCTGTTGGGGAACTCCCTGTGTTTATTGACCTAGAAGTTGTATATCCAGTTACAAAAGCGGGGCCTTGAAAAGAGGACTCTGCTACGTATTTTAAGTCTGCCGTCTCATTTTTGGTGTCATTACCTCTGTTAGTAACAGGGAGAACAGACATGGGCAGAGACCTCTTGTCTCTGCCTCATGCCYGATTTGCACTAAAGGCCTGGAAGGCCGGATGCATCTCTGCCAATCGGCCAGAGGGCTTGACCTGAGGTAGTCTTGGCAAGCTGATACGTACCTACACTAACAAGTCAAAATTTGATTTTAGCAAAGGAGCGAGGGACATGAACAGTGAGAAGGAGGAGGAGAAGCCCTTTCTGGACTACTTCTACTTTTACTATTTCCTCAAGCGTTATCCTGAATACAGGCAAGCGGAATAGAAATTTTAGGAAGAGAGAGCAGTCACTCGCTTCATGCTCATTCCCCTAGAGAAGATGCTGAGTTGCTAGTGTTTTTTGTATTTATTGTATTTATGTGATACTGAGCTCATCTTTGAGACATCTGAGCCCACGAAGCGTAATTAAAGGAACAACTGTTGACAGCATTTGTCACATATTGAACAACTGTCATAAATCAAACTGCCTCAGCCACCTCTCCTGTGGAGGGGATAAATACCATCTAGCCAAATTAAGAAAGGACTGTGGAGAGCAAATTCTTGTGGCAGTGAGTCAAAAATATGCCAATTTGGGGCTCTGATGGGATTTTGGAGGAAGGAATTCCCCAGCTCAGGTGCTCTCTATGAAGGATGCCTGTCTGCCCCCGGCTGTCCCCCAGCCTCATCCTCCCTCTGAATCCAGCTATGTCACAAATAGAAGATGCTTTCTGGAAAAAGGGAATGCTAAAATCTCCAGCAAGCTCTGTCTGGTGGTGAAGTTTGCATTACAGGCAAATGCCACTCTCTACAAAAGGTACTACAGTCTGAAGTTAGCACAAATCAAATTAAAAAAACACCAAACCTCCTTTGAAATATATAACCTTCAGACATAAGATAT
The DNA here is from genome assembly GCF_003342845.1 of Nothoprocta perdicaria. Classification (NCBI taxonomy): domain Eukaryota; kingdom Metazoa; phylum Chordata; class Aves; order Tinamiformes; family Tinamidae; genus Nothoprocta; species Nothoprocta perdicaria. The sequence goes on along the minus strand of NW_020455910.1, from coordinate 1,399,121 downwards.
ATTACATGTACCTGGCAGCAGCCAAGTTTGCTAGGGCAAAGATGCATCTTCCATCTTCCAAACACTCACCCAGTCTCACAGACAACTAATTAGTAGGACTTGAAAAAACAAAATCAACTCTAAAACAGTCCTGTGCTYTCTCCCAGTCATATAATCATAATGRGTCAGGTCTTTAGGACATATAAATCTATGTAATTCCCTTAGAAAGCTTTACTTTAAATAGAAAAAAAAAGTGTATTTTATATATATAACACCAAAGTATATTTGTAATTCAGTGGTAGCATTTCTACTTTCCTTGTTAGRTTTTGGGGTGGGAAATAGATGGGGACACTATTCCACACTTTTCCTGTGCTCCATGGAAGAGGAAACATGAGATTTTCATGTGGCCTTAAATGTACACAAAGGCATGGAGARCTGTGCATGACATGTTTAACAAGAATGCTAAGTTCACAACAACAYAGGCAAGAGGCTTAACAGTAGTTCAAACAGGACTACTCAGGGCTGTGAGCATCACTGTTCAATGGGACATTTATGACACTTCTTTGGTGCTTCATTTGCCAGTATTTGCTCTATCCAGCTTCATCTCTCTAGACGTGAAATAACTCCCTGTGTCTGGATTCAAAAAATTCTGGATTTCTGGCTATTCTCAAACAGGAATAAAGGACCAAAGCCTGTGCACATGCAACTGTTCAAATAACACTTGTAGCTTTCTTCTTACTTTTATTTATTATGTGTTTGGCTCCAGTTATGGGTTGGGGCACCATTACACCAGGCACCATGCAAACACAGAACAGAAAGACTGTCAGTGACTGGAAGAGCTTGCTGTCTAAATTACATAAATCACTGCTGTGATGGTACATAGAAAAAAAAGTACTAATTCATACTGGCATGCTCCTAGCTGGAGAGAGAAAAATGGATATGCTCTGCTTATYTTCAACTACATACTCACACACTGTACTTGCAGGATCTCTGCTGTTTCTGGTGCTGGTGCCTTTAGGTGCATCTCAGTTGCATCTCTTAGTGGTCACTAAAATGCTAGGTGGCATGTGCTTCCTCCAAAATCCTCCAAGTCCTCTCGGGGTGACATACTAGTATGACAGTGCTTTTCTAGCACAGAGAAGGCCACAGCTCCCTGGAGAAAGCATTTGTGTTTGGCCTTAGGTCTTTAGGACTTGGCCTTATTAATGGAATTCAGGTGGAAATAATAAACTTGCCTTATTTGGAGTGTGAGAGATGTGTCTTGAAAGGCAGTAATTGTGGCTGAGATTTACTTTTGGTAAGCTAAAGTAAACAACAGGCTATCTAGATGGATATGATGTCCAAGTACTTTCCTCGTACAGGGGCTGAGATGTTCGCTCTGCCTCCTTTGTTTGCACTAGCCAGTATAAAACAATCTACATACCATAATCTGAAAGGAAAGGTCAGCCCAAAGGTCACATGTTTTAAGGGTGCTACTTCAAAGACATTTATCTCCTTTACAACACCATTAAGTCTCTGGTAATGGTCTATTGTCTTTCATCATCTCAACCTCTTCACCTGTGTGTTTATGTTCGCCCAAGCCCCTCGATCCAGGGCGCAGTGTAAACAGGTGCTCCGTGGCTCCTGCTTGACGGAGCACACTCCGTGWTATTTGAGAAAGCAGCAGGCTGTTAGCAGGCTACCAAGCTGTAATCACAGCTACCCTCTTCCCCCTTCCTGCAGAAACCTGCACTTAAATCCTGCAGTTTTTCAGCTGCTGTTTCTGATCCAGCCCTTTCTCCCATTTTTGGTTGCATGATTCAGTCTAGGATCTTCACTGAGGTAGCTCCTCTGAGGTGGATCACGCACTGTTAGGTTCCCTGCTGTCCCCGTGGGTGTTTCTCTCAACCCTTCAGTCCTGGAGGGTGAGTTCACTTAGGATCCTGCAGGAGCGTAACGTTTCCTCTTCTCTTGATGCTCTTTTTCTACACTGCAGCTTAGAAGCAGACCTCATCATCACTATTAGCTTATAGCCCCTATAGCCTCAACTCCTTACTGAAGTAAATCAGTTCTACTGACTTTAACGTGTATCACTGCAGAAGGATCTGTCAGCTGAATAAGCAAGCCAATGATATCTCCCAGAGTTGTTACCATCCACATAAACTCGTCCCTCCCACATATCCCTCAGCTGAGTTGCTAGAAAATCTGAGGAGGGAAGTGAGATAGATCCACGTAAAGTTTTCTCAGATTGCTAAATTCAAATAGTTACTCTTCTGCCTTGGCTTTTGCGAAAATGCACCATTCTCATTTATAAATKGCCTGGCCCTGAATATAGGGCAAGATTTAATCTGTTTTGTCYCCAAGGATAAAAGTGGGAACTCTAGAGTATTCACAGCCATAGTGAGAAGACTCAGTCTTGCTGCAGTTCTTGTTGTTTCACCAAGATACAGTGAGCAGAGAAAAGAGGCTCCATCTGTTCTCAGCTCTTCTGCCTRGCTGCTGTGCCTCTTCCCACCTTCCCTACAGGGATGCAGGCTGTGGACAAGGTGACACGGGAGTGGGGCCAGGGTCTGAGCTTTGAGTGCAGTCACCCAGGTCCTAAGTGAAGTGGAGGAAGGAACCTCAGTCACACAGGCCCTGGTGTGAGGTCCACAGGTGCAATCTGATGGTGAGTTGAAGAGGATTCTTGCACACCCAATATACTTGCCCACCTACTTGCTTCATGCAGAAACTAGCTGTTACCCTCCCTGCATTTCAAGACATTATTAGATTACTTGCATATTTCCAATTATGCATCTTGTGGAGTCTCCATCCTTGGAGATATTCAAAAACAATCTGGGTAGGATCTTGGACAACCTGCTGTAGGCAACCCTGATGAAGAAGTGGGGTTGGGCTAGGTGCTCTCCAGAGGTTCCTTCCAACCTTAATTATTTTTGATACTGTATATATACCACTTCATATTATTTCTAAATATCCTGTATTTGATCACCATTTTTTTCTTAAATTCGTCCTGGATCTCTCTCCATGAGTAAGTTGTGGGGCACATTTTACAGGTTATTCTAGGAAGAGGTGGTAGTGTAGTTTGCACCTAAAGATTTACCATACAAAAATTTGACTTCCTTATGCTTGTAACTTAAATAAACATAAAATATTTTGGTCCAAAATTTGTCATGCCATGTTGAGTTAGCTGTGAAAAGGTTAATTTTCATCGGTCTGGACTTTTCTATCAATATAAATTAAAAAATAATAGCCCTCTCCTGGGTGAATTCTAACACCATCATGTTTGGATCTAATATCTGAGAAGTGCTTAGATGCTCAGAATATGCTTATTGCTGTTYCCATGAAAATAATGAATTTTGGTGAAACCGTGAATTTCTGAAAAGGTTACTCTGCCGCATCTTGCTTAAATTGTGGTGGCTCCTACCTCAAATATTCTGCTGGTACCTGCTGTTATCTCAGACACCCAATGGAGAGCAGAGAGTGTCCCACTTGTTCTCCCAGGGCCTCCCAGTTAACACCCCAGCAGATGCAGGAGCCGATGCAAAGCAGGCTGTGAAAACACAAAGATATACAAGAGTGGGGAAGAGATGGATAACAATTCTGGGGTAATTTGTTTTAAAGCAGGGATTGGAGCAGACCCAGGCAAAGAGCTGGGGAGAGTTGATAAGGAGGTGAGAGGAACTGAGAAGGTGATAGCATCTCCTCAGCACTAGAATATCTTTATTCCTCTAGATTTTGGGCTTTTTTTTGGCTTGGACATGAGTGGCATTTATCGCTTTCCTGTTGACAAGGGAAAGCTTTGGCAAGAATTGATAAAAAGACAAAATTTTCAACCTTCAGAGGAGCCCAGTGATAGGATTTGTTGTTGTTGTTCCGAACTGGGATGAATATCTGAAAAACTGGTGGTTTTTCTTTTTTTTGCATTGGACTTTTTTTTTATTTTTTTAATAGTGGTATCCTTAATTCTAGCTTCCTAACTTTTGATTCTGACTCTACAGCATTAAATTCCTTTCAAATATAATTAGGGTATAATTTACAACTTACTGTCTATAAAACTATATATGTCTTAAGGTGTATATAGACRTATAGAGATGTATATATCTTAAGATGACAACATGTGAAAAATACATCCACGAATGCTTCTATATCTCTACCTATATCTCTATATTGCATAGACATAGAACTTCAGTTTCCATCTTTCCTCAGGAGAGGAAACATATTAWTTTAACAGAATCTCTTCGTTATTCCCTGGAAATATATAGCTCTAAACTGCTTTGTTTTTAATTCTTGTAACTGAAAGGTATTTGTTTATCTAAACTGTACACAAGTGGATCCATGTGTATATACAACAATGTRATTATTGTGATTTCAAAAGATGTCTTACAGTTATGGTATCTTTTTTGCAGGAATTATAATTTAACCTCTAATATGCTGTAGATTATTAATTGTGTTATTGGGCATAGTGCTTGCAATTTAATTTTCATGGTCACATAGTTCTACTTGCAGGTTGAGGCTGTAAGTACAGCCTGGTTTTCATCTCTTTAAAGCAGCTTGCATTTTAATGGGAAYGTTGCACAAACATTTGCTGCTGATAGTTGGGAATCATGCTCTTTGGATCTCTGGTCTTTTCCTTAGATTGGCAGCTTCACTATGGAGCTGAGGATACACYGGCCAGCTTCTCAGCTGGCAGCAGATGGAAAAATGCCAAGAAATTCAAAGGAGTTGCAGTGAACTCACCAGCCAGGAACCTGCCCTATAATTTTTATTTTGGACAGAAGAGGGAAAGTAAACATTTCCATAGGCCTGGAAAGAAGAACACCTTTCTACGTGTTTATTATAAGCTCCAAGTAGACGTTTTTAGAAATTAGTCAGTAGTCACTTCAAAAGTGAAAAACTAGCCGATTCCTGAGCTCTCTGCCAGCACACTCATGAAACTGGTGTAGTTCATAAGTCATTACGCAGAGCGAAAATTCTGCACTAGCTGCACAAAAGGTGGGAAAAAAATGTCAAATGGGAATTTTCTCAGAGATTACGAAGCTCCCACTTGTTTTGCTTAATTCGACTTCTCATCCAGCCACCCCTTCTCTGTGCTTCTCTCTTGCAGATAACAAAGGTGATTATAAAGCCTGGTGTGGCCAGTCTGAGGCAGCAAACTGAACATCAAAGAAGTCATGTGTTGGGATATTTTTGCAAAACCAAACCAAGCAGAACACTTGCTCAGAAGTCCTGACTGCAGGGTGCTGTGTTTTGCTGTCAGGTGTCTGCCACCCAATGTCCACTGCCACCTGGCTATGAAGCAACACACTGTGAGACCCAGCCTGTTCTGCAGGCTTTCTCAACTCATATTGAACTTTACTGGGCTAAGAAAATAGGGAGCTGACATGATGACATGATGACAGCACTCATTACAATTACAATTGCTATTGTTGAAATAGGAATAACACAGTGTTTCTAGAGCTGTTCTTTACAATGTAGCTTATTTCCAGRAAAAAAAATGTATGTAGCTCTGATAGTGTGTGGTATTATTGGTGGATTTTTTCATCAACAGCACCAAAGCAAGTCAAATACAGCCCTACAATAAGTATCAGGGGATTCCCATATTTTACGTGATTAGCTATAGAAATTCTTCTGCAGTGAGTGTGGGCTTTCTGTATAGGAGAATAGCCCATTTTATCCCGCTGTTGTGTATGCAGACAATACTTCAGTGTTGTTTTCTTCTTAAAGATGGTCAGCTTTAGGAGCACTGGATATTGAGCTAAATATACAGATATACAACATAAAGCATACATATTTTTACTGGCTTCCTATGCAGCACCTGAGAAATGGAGATGCACAGTGAGTCTTTTCTAACATTTCTGAATGATTGTGTTGAATGATTCCAGTGAGTTATCAAGAGGGCTATGCCATGCATTAAAAGTTGAAAATTAGACCGAAGTGTCATGCTAAGCCTGTGATACAGGCTTAAAGCTCGTTTCTGAGAAGGAAGAAGAGTTTTTCTTGATTGTTCACTGCAATTTTGGCATATGCTGCCTTCCCAATGCGCTGTCCCAGGTTTCCCCTAGCTCAAAGAGCAGACGTGGAGCACTCCTCTCTGCCACCAAGGCCAGTGCCACAGGTCTCGCCTATGTCCAACACGCTGGTTCAAGGGAGCCCAAAACATCCGCATCCACCTTCCTAGGGAACTGGGGCATGTCTGCCTCTCATCCTTTGCAATGCTGCATGAAATGTAGCAAATGCAGCAAATGTATTTAAAACATGGAGACACTTAAGCAAACCACTAGAAAGAGTAGTTAACTGATAACAGAATTGCTTGAATATGAGAGTAGGTGAAAATATGTCTCATTTTTGAATGGTTTCAATTGTTCCAATAAAAGATATTTCCTCTCCCTGAACACTTTTATTTCAGGTATTGGATCTGTGCCTAAAACCATGTCTATCTGATCTGAGCAAATATAATATCCTGCTATGTGATATGGTGTATAATACAAACCTCTTCCTAGTTGTATACCATATTCTTGTTTTGAGACATTTCTAAGACTACCCTTAAGATTTCAGAAGTCATCATAGGCTGATTTGAAGGAGAAGGAAGATACTGGAAATTAATARTGAACTTGGGTTTTTACATTCTGCATTTGGCTGATATGTGGGACCTGAWGTCAGGGAGAGAGCTGGAGATGTGTGTCGCCTGTGTGGTAGGAAAGACAAAGATGGAAAGAGAATGGAAGAGAATGGAAAAGAGATGGAAAGAATGTGATCATGTAGCTTTGTCTCTTGAAAATTCCATAAAAATATCACATAACACAGAGGATAAGGATGCCTTGTGGGCATGTTTGGATACAGACTTCTTTGAAAGGAGGTGACTTTTACTGTATGCATTATTTGAAAAAATGAATGAGACTCTGAATTAGATGTCATGGTGCTTACCAGTTCATAAATGAGCAAAACCTGTGATTCCTACCAGACTTCTCTCCCAGGACTAGTAATATGAGGATGGATGTCTATCCTTAAACTGAGACCTCTATTTCCAAAATGATTTAGACATCCCGTGAAATCAGTGGGAATTAGATCCCCAAATGCCTTTGAGAGTTTGATGTAATTATTTCCAGGAGAATACTACCCAAGCTGTTTTTTCAGTGCTATGTTTAGGACTGAAATGCAAGTAGGGATCCTCTAGAAAAATTGTAGAAGTCATGTGCTTTTGGACTTGAGGTACTAAACATTTCTTTCTAGTTTTGCTCAGATAAGAAGAAATCGGTGACAGGGCAGTAATCTATGACATTGAGTGACAGTGAACATTTTTCAACTTGCTGAAAACACTGGGAACGGAGCAAGCACAGACACAAGCCACAAATCAGTGGGTGACACAAGCCAAAAGTAGTTTTTAAAGGAAGGCAAACAGGCCTGGTTCTTAATGAAGCCACAGATGTTACTGGAGATTTTGCTCTAGTGACTGTCAAGACCGCACTAGCATTACACACAGATGTTGCACCAAATGATCTYGGGAAGTGGGGGCGTGATGTCATCAGGGGGTTTCAAATCTGGAACACATAATCGACTTATCTTTGTTCTGAGAGCTCTCATTATAACCCCCTGGGCTCACTCAGATGTCTGATTCACAAAGGAAGTGCCCGAAGGAGAGATCCTGTTCCAGGACACACATAGCTATGGTTACCGTCCAACATACCTGTTGTTTAAGTTTCTTCTTATGAGTGGCTATAACATATTTTGGGGGAGAATTGTGGTTGGGTAGAAAGAGGATGAAAGGTCTAACTCCTTGTCTGTTTGAGAAAATATATTGTTTCCAGAGGAAACCTTGAAACCTTCCAGAGGAGACTGAGTCTAAGATCTCCAGGGCAGTGATCATCTAGATATTTGTCCAGTAAATCACTTAGCAAAAATGTGTTGTATTCATAACAATGAATATTAGCAATGCATAGTAGTAGAATTTAAAGGGCTTTTCCTCTAATTAATACTGCAATACTCTACCTCGGCAATGATTTTTTTGTTTTTTTTTTTCACTGCCCGTAGCTCATCATTGCTGATTTGAACAGGTTTGTCTAGCTTGAAAGCTAGAAGCTTTGTCTAGCTTCTCAAGTACTTCTTAAAATGGAATTAAGATTAATTAAGAGTTCATATTTCAGTTTGATGAATTTGAGGGGAAAAATGGCAGCCATTTTTGTTCTTCAAAAATACAAGTGATTCTCTGTATACTGTAATCGTAAAAATAAGTTGATGTACTGAAGACAGTACGACTACTGCTTTACTTGCTTCTTGCTGAGCACCTATTTAAGTACCTTTCTGAACTGACACATTGTGGAAGATTCCTTGCAAGGAKCAAAGAGAGTGCTGATAGCTCTAAGAACCCCACTCTACCTTGCAAACAAAGCAAGTGAGACCATTGTCAAATATCAGAAATATAAAATCTGACATTTCAACAGTAAATAAGAAGTGAGAAATGCTTTCCTTTAGAAAGAAAGAGAGAAGGCTTTATAAACTTTAGTAGGTTTCAGTTGTTTTTTTTTCAGTGAGTGTAGATTTCAAATAAAATGGGCTTTGATCTCTTATAGGCTTCAAGAGTAAGAAAGGTTGTGAATCTGCCACAAAAACTCTTTGAGCATTATTCAGATGAAATTTTTTGCTGTGTGGCATGACACAATACTGTAGGTGATCTTCATTGCTGCACCTCAGAGCAAGTGCATCTGTTCCGGGCTGTCCCAATGTAGCACGGCATCTTCAAGGGGACTGTGGTGGGGCACATCTGGCCTAGWGACCTGACAAGGTCCAGGGCAGCCTCAGGCCCCATCATGGAGGAGGCATCTCACTGATGGGAAATAGCAGGACGACACACTGTTCAGTGGAGACCCTTGGACAAGATTCATCCCACCTAGAGATCTCTGGTATATTCTGTTCTTTTCCTGTTGTGGAGATAAGAAATGAAGTTAAGGGACATGGGACTATGCGACATGTCTTGGGACATGTGCTGCAACCAGTAATGTTTTTTGTATTTTTGCTTGCTTCATTGCTAGTCATCAGGGTAATCTGGCTACAGATGAAGCTAACTGGATGTTTCTCGCATGGGGAGAGGGGTTCTCTGGCATGAGGAGAGGGATTCACAGCCACGGGGAGAGGCTGTGATACTGCAGTGAATGTGTGTTCCTCACTCCTGGAAGAAGGAGAAGGAAGGCAGGTGGTCCATACAGGAGACCACGGCAGCACTGATCTTAGCTCTTGAGTGTCTCTGAAAACCCATTGTCAGTCAAAACCCCAACCATAACTGATGCACACAGACTGGAATAATCATGAAACTCCTCTTGGGACTGGGGTTTCATAAGACTCAGAGTTATTGCTTTGATTCTCTCTCTTCAACCTCATCCAGCAGGAAGTGGTAGAAAAAGGGAATTTTGCCTGCTGCTTCCATTGGAATTACTCCTGGTTTATGCTGACTGACAAGACTGGGATGATTCCTCTGCATGGGAATGAGGAAGTCTGAATGAYTTGTGCAGGAATAGTTGAATCCTGACATCATAGATTAAGAGGAGCCTCTCTCTAAAACAATGTTTGTGAAAAATAATCACAACTAAAAGAGAAGTGTAGAGAACAAAAATAATTACGAAATTATTCTATGCTGTAAACTCCTGCAGATAATTGCAGTCAAGAAAATAACTAACAGAAGGTACTTCTGATAGTGATAATTTGCTATATTATTTTGTGGGCAAACATAATGTAGCAAATAGTCCAGGCGCTGTGTATTTCTTTCTTACCATAATGTTCCCCATACAAAGAGAAAGATGGCTATTTAAATGAAAAATGACTTTTCTCTGCAATCACCTTCTGTCAATAAAACGCTTATTTTCTGACATGTCAATTAGGTAATTCAAAAGCCAGATGACCACTGCCTTCCATTTAGTACTGCTCAGCTGGGTTAAATGTCTTAAGTGTTTACCCTTTATGACCAGTGGCATGTATCTGTTCTTAGTCAAACTGTGCTATGTGTGACATGTTTGCCTGTAGGTTTTTCTCTTGAGGTAAAGTTAACCATTATTATCAGATTCTAAGAAAAATGGTAGATTAGGACAGTGGTTTCTCTGACAGAAATGAGTACAACTTGTTTTACAGTAATGTGCAGTAGAAATATGAAACAGATGAGAAGAATTCACATAGAATTAACCGACCTGTAATTTAAAGTGCTGTCATTAAATAGGATCATGTATCCATTCTTGGTACTTCAAAAGAAACCTCTGCTGTGTAAGACCAGTTATTAGTGAGGAACATTTTATCAAGTATCTCAAACCAGTTTTAAAAGATCTGATTACACACACACACACACACACAGGCGCGTTGAAATGAAACTGCTTTCTCAAGACTTGATTCTTGTTCACACAAAACTCTTGAGAGTTTAAGGGGAAATTCTAAATGGAGAAGGAATATATAATCTGGGTCCTGATGAAATCCTAGGAAGAATGTTTACAATAATAACATAACTGAGGCTTGTTCTGCAGAGATAATGCTATCTGCTTTTACCTGAGAGTAGAGCAGGCTGAGAGATGAGAAGGCTTCTTGTTATAACTTCAGTGAAACTAATCTAAAAAAATAGGATAAATCTTCATAATGCAGGTGGCTATTCCTCCACCAGGGAATGAGGCCCAAGATTTTTTTRGTAGAAAAAGCTAAACTGCTTTCTTTCTGACTTCTCACCAGAACTGAAAGTGAAACATTCATTTAGAAGAAGTAAATAAATACRCAATAACAATACATAACAATAAGTAATAGAAGGCAGTTTCCTGGACAAAAAATAATCACAAGGAAGCCTCTGTGAATATCAGTGGGTCAGCACGACTCACCCCACAGGCCGAGACGAGCCAGCAGAAGTTGAGCACATTGGTAGAAGATTTCTCCAGACAGAGCCTGCTGGGCAGCACAGCACTCAGCCCCGATAGAAGAGATGTGCCCAAGATCTTTGGTGCAGCAGAGACTCAGTAGTCACCATCTACCACTTGGTCACCATCACAAATCCAGTAAGTAGTTAACTGTTGGACTTGAGCAGTGTGCCCTAAAAAGGAGAAATGCTTCCTTCTTGGGTCTTCAGTCTTGGTCCCTACCAGGGAGGCAATGCAAAGCTGTCCCTGTCACTGTCAGCATAGTGGAAGGAACCTGGGAAAAGCACTGGTGCTGTGGTGCTTAAACATACTGCACAGCRGGTCTGCTGAGAAGATGGCTCTGCTGGTAGGCTTATTGCATAGCTGTGCAGTTCATGCAGCATCCTTTGAGAATGAGAAAGCAGCTGGTTCATAGCATCACAGGGTAAGTCAGGTTTGGAAAGACGTTGGGACRTCTATGGCCCAATATTTAATTCAAGGCAGGGTCAGCTGTGAGGTCAGATGAGGCTRCTTATCCAGTCAGGTCTTGCAAGGCATGAGCCAGCAATGTTCCCTTATTGTCAGGAAGGCAAATTGTGTCCTGGAAGAGTGTTGCTAGCAGGTCAACTGAGGTGATCAGCTCCTTCTACTTAACCCTGGTGAGGTCAAATCTGGAGTACTACATCCAGTTCTGGGCTACTCAGTACAAGAGGGACCATGCAACTACCAGAGAGAGTACAGTACAGAGATACAGAGATGATTAGGGAACTGGAACATCTCTCCTATGAGGAGAAGCTGAGAGAGCCGAGTCTATTTAGCCTAAAGAAGAGAAGGCTGAAAGGGTATCTTATAAATGTGTATAAAAACCCTCAGATACAAAGGCCCCTCCAACCTTAATCATTTTGTGTGTCTGTATGTGAAAACCTCCAGCRATGGAGACTGCACATTTCTCACCATTACTCTTGGTTCTCACTCCGAGTAAATTACTAATGTGCTGAATGACACACAGTTGCAGCAGTCCAGAAAGGAGATTCAGAGCTGGGGGACATTGTCAGCCATCAGTAGGCATGCTGACACTGCTACCATGTCCTCAAGGGTCTGGTCCCCTCATTACTCAGGCTGCACTCATATGTTGAAAGTTGGTTCCTCTCCATGCTGTGAATCCTATGCACGCTTCTGTAGCAACAAAAGCAGCATGTCTATCTGGGTCACAGCTGGCACTTCTAGCCTTGGAAATTCAGAAACCCTTCTGGATTCTCCAGTTCCAGGAAAGCATTTTGGGCCTTGGAGCACAGCTGGCTGTTGGTGCATGGAGTACAAGGATTTGCAAGGTTCCTCAACCTGCTTGCAATGTTCCTCCTAATGCATCTCAGGTGCTGTTAGCCACCTTTGTCTCAAGGGCACATTTCTGACTTGTGGTCAGCCTAACCACCAGCACCCTCAGATCCTGCTCTACCAGGCTGCTTCCACCAGCTCAGCCCTCAGCCTGGTGCCTGGGGTTATTTCTTTTGGGGTGCAGAACTTTACACTTATATCTGTTGAACTTCATGAGGTTCTTCTCTATCAATTTCTCCAGCTAGGTCCCTCTGAATGGCAGCCTAGCCCTACGTTCCATCAGCCCCTTCTCCAAGTTTTGTATCATCTGTGAATTTGCTGAGAGTGCATTTGGTTCCATCATCTATGTCATTAATGAAGGCATTTAACAGTATTAGCCCTAGCATTGACCTCTGGGGAATACCACTAATGATCARCTCCAACTGGATTTCATACTACTGGGTTTCATAATCACCACCCTCTAAGCCTGGCAACTCAGGCGGTTTTAAATGTACCTCATTGTTTGCTCATCTAGCTTACACTTCATCAGTTTGTCTATAGGGATGTCATGGGAGAAAAAAGCCTTACTGAAGTCCATATAAAGCCCGTCCTCTGATCCCTTATCCACTAAATCAGTCTTCTCATTGTAGGTGTTGTAACAGGTTAATCAGATAYGATTTCCCCTTTGTAAATCTGTGCTGACTACTCCAAATAACTTCATTGGCCTCTGTATGTTTGGATATGGTTTCCAGTAAAATTTTCTTCATCTTCCCCGTCATTGAAGTGTGACTGAGCAGTCTGTAGTTCTCCAAATTCTCTTTCTAGCCATTAGTGAAGATAGAACTGATATTTCCTCTTTTCCAGCCCTCAAAAAYCTTCTCTGATCACAACAATATTTCAAAAATAATCAAAAGTGGCCTTGCAGTGACATCAGACATCATGCTCAGCACTCATGGAGGCGCCAGTCAAGGTGCCACCAATCCATAGTTCTRATTTTTCACAGTGGAACCTCACACCCAAACTCAGTAGCCTTTTGAATGCTGTAAGTCTGATCTCTTCCTGCAGAAWTCTTTGTGAAGAATTTACACAGACTAGCAAAAAGTTGTTCACGTGAGCTCTTACTACTTTCAGATTGGTTATTTCATTCTGAGATGATGTGAGGAGGAAGTTGTCCGGACTCTGAGCTTTCTGTGGCTACATTATGCTGCAGTCAGTGTATCTGTGGAATACGAGACTTGATGCAAGGTGATCTACAATGGGTTCTGCTCWTCCCAATTCCTGGAGGGAACAGATCACCTCGCCATCTTGCCTTCATAACTCTTCCAAATGAAGTACAAATCAGCTTTCAACCTTACGTGTTCAAGAAGTTTTAGCATTGACTAATGAGAAAAGAACAAGACTTGCAGTTTTAGCATCCAGAATTTCACAGGCTTTTCTAAAATATATCTGCATCTCTTTCATGGAAGCTCTAGGGAGATCCCCAACAAAAAATCTAGTGTCATTCTTTCAGTATTGGCTGGGTCAGAAATGATGCATACAGGACTCTTTATAATTAAGACTGCAAATTTGAGGGCGGTGTTTTAGTGCTAATATTCTGAAATACTTCTGTTCCACAACAAATCAATGCCGAGCATGAGCACTTGAGGCACTTTAGGTCCTGCACCTGCACAAAAGCCCTCAGAATTTATGGACAGGCAGACAGACAGTTCACGACAGGGTTCAGTTCACATTCACCCATGTGTAACACCCAGAAGGGAACCCTTGGCCAGCTGCTCTGTACAAAGTGCACACTTAATAAGAGAGAAGGGTTCTTTGCTTAGAGCCTTAGAGGGCTAAGGGGAAAGTGTGCTCATGTAGCTTAAGTATCAGAGGTCTGCAACCTGTAAAGAGGTTTTCCCCACACTAACCCTGTTCTAATGCAGGTTCTTTGTTAAAATGCTCTGGACTGTTTGCTTATGTCCTTTACCCCTCTCCTGTTTTCAGGTGCCTGATCCTGGCCTGTCCACAATCTTATTGCCTGCACCAAGGCACTCTGTATTTGCCAGAAGACTATACATGCTTCCTGTAAATATTTTTTTTATCTTAATGAATGAGTTGTGGGGTTTGCCAGACAAAGGCTTTTCTGTATTTCCAAAACTGGACCATGAGTAAAAGGTTTTCTTGACCATACACAGGTAGCAAAACTTTTCAGACGTGGACTTTGAAATGAGCCATGAACCTGCAAATATGCTGTTCAGGATATTCTCCCTTCTTGGCTTTCTGCAGAGCCACATCTTGGCAAAAATCCTGAGGAAATGGCCTGAGTGCAGAGGATCTCAGGGAGGGGGCTGCACAGGGGTGCAATCTTTCCCGCTAACCGCAGAGCTTTCTCACAGMTGATATATAATCAAAGTACTCCAGTTCTCCAATATGCAGAGGGCATTCTTTCCAGCAGATACAAATACATGTGCCTGGTTATACCTGCTTCTCATCTTGCTTCTGGCTTGTCACCATCCCTCAGGCTCTTCTTCTTCCCAGAGCTCCATGATTTGAGGGCGGGAAACAGTTGTGGACTCTGAAAGGGATTTAAGCAACTTACTCCCAGTTAAAGCAGTGGTTTAARGAGGAGAAAGATGGGACGTGATTTATGAGGTTTCTTCCAGTTGTGCCTCACTATCTAAATCTCCTTGCTGGGCAGGCTCAAACTATCAGACCCAAATGGATTCCATTTTCYGATTACTTTCCTGCAAACCCCAACTAAGGAAAACAGTATCTCAGAGCAGGAACCTCCCCTGTGGAGCTGTCCCACTCAAAGCCCTTATTTTTTAAAAGTGCTGCTGTCATTTAGTTTCTGAAATGAGTATCAAGGAAGAATGGAGAGGGAAAAAAAACTCACCACAGCAGAAAGATTAGGATATTATATCCATATAAAKTCTGAAGCTAAACTACTAGGAAAGTCAAATGAATGCTAGCATCTGGAAGGAAGAAAATTATGTTTCTATTGTGTAATGTTAACGTCTTAAACTGTTTAAAATAATAGAACTGAGGATGTAAGACTTCATTTAATTAACATGCTAGAAACCTTATTATCAAGTTGAATGTGAATTCCTCTTGATATTTTACTCACTCTGTTGCCTGAGGCTGGCTACAGGAGGCCCTATACCTATTTTCCCATGAAAACTACTTCCACATTCCACATCCCAATTAATCTGAAGGGCATACCCAATAAAATCACGCTTGGAGTCCATGCTGCCTTCTAAATGCTATTCTCCATGTGTTTCTGATCACAAAATCAGATTTCTGAATGTCAAAATTATACTGCAAGTGGAGACTGAGTAGTAGCTTATCCCTTTATACTTACATAGAAAGTTGAAAATTAAAATATGAAGCACCTGAAAATTCACTAAATGGCTTGCTTTCTTTCTACTTAAAGCTGAGTACTAAGACCTGTTGTACTGCACTTCATTTATGCTTCTTTACGTTGTGAACTCTTAGGGGCCAAGACTATTAGGACTTTCCTAGCACAAGAGCTCAGCCATGCTGASTGAGACAACCAGCTGCTGCTTTCCATCAAAAAATAAATCCAAGAGTAGTTCAAAATATCAGATTTTGGCTTTACTGGTCAGGCAGTTGAGAGGTGGAGGTAGATAACCCAATCCTGTCCTCATGGCACCTACTGCCTGTGAGTCATGAGCAGAATGCCAGCCCTGGGGATCAGCTCTCCTGGCTTTAGCAAGAGCAGTAGCTAATCTGGAAGCTCCTCTTAATTTTTGCCAGTTTTCTGTTTGAGAAGCAGATGATGGTGAGCGGGCAGGATSGGGAAGGGCTGTCCCTGCTTGCACGGTCGCTTGCAGAGGCTGGCAGGAGCCCTGGAGTTGAGGACTCGCCCTCCACCTGCACACGGGACTCAGCAGGTCAGAGCTGTCTGTGCTGGCACAGGCTCAGCAAGGTGCAGGGCACGGTGCTTGTCACAGGGCCGAGTCTGCCTTAGGCTGAGCTGCAGGCATTGATGGGAAGAAGCACTGCCCTTTCCCAGCACAGCCACTGTTACGTATGCCCCCTTGAACAAGCATACCTCCAGATGCAATATTGCCTATAAGATGGACATTGGCGAAGGTTTTCAGGAAAAAAGCTTCTTTCTTTCTTTCTTTCTTTTTTTTTTTTTTTGTGGCTCACTCCTATTCAAAATATTTCTTCTTTTGTCGATGTGATAGTAGCTAACGATTTACTGCACAGTATTCTCTTCTCAAACTACATTGCTCTTCTTCTGTCAGATGCTCAGTGTAAATTCTTGTAACGTGAAACAGCTCAATGGAACAGGGCTCCGCATTTTCTCTTGCTTCTGCTTACTTGTGAGGAGGTGTCACTTTGAATCCAGGAGAATTCCAGGGAAAGATGACAGATTCCACAAGCTGCACATTTCAGAGCAGGAGGAAATGGATACTAAACACAGTGTCATTTAGATTTAAAATAATGGCTCTTAAGTGTTCACTGTTGTTTGTAATAAATATATATAAACTTTAGCTTGTGGCTGAAATCTAAACTATCTGCTTAAATGAATGATAACATAAAACATGTCATAATTCCTGGTACATTAGTATTGATGAGGCACGAATTAACATTCCGCAACCTGGTTTTAGTGAACTGTGTGTATTTGCAGCATAGCGAAAGCATCTGAATGCCAAATGTACAATTCCTATAGCCCTTGGCTTATTACAGTTTAATAACTGTGCTTTCTTCCAACCGTCGCTTGCTTTAATGTCAACCTCGGGACTGATTATCTCTGGATCTGAAGATGTTTGGTTATAACGCAAGGTGAACACCCCTGCTGAGGATTTGTGAGGCTCTTATCTATCAATCAGAAAGACTAAAAGCCTCACTCTGCTTCTCTTCTTCACTTCCGCTCTGGACAGAGAAACTAAGCCCTGTTTATCAAGACCAGTCCCATGCAGTCTAGCCTGGCAGAAAACTGTTTGTTTGAGGCCTGCTGCCTTTATCAGTGAAAGCCAGCAAGTCTTCCTAAAGCTGAAGCTCAAGGTGATCCGTCCAAATGCCTTTGAGAAAAAACATCAAAAGAAGTCGAATTCCATATCCAGAAGCAACTGACAGGCAGGGTCATCACACACAAGCTTTCACCGAGCAAAAACTATTAAAGTGGTGAATGCTTGAATTGTGAAGAGATTCGTATCACCAGGATCTGACATATTAACACCAGAATTCACTTACAGCACTACTGTGCTCTAGGAACTAATCTTCAGTGCAATTTAACTTGGGGAAGAGGCGGGGGAAAAGAAGAAGGGCAAAAGGAGAGGTGAGAAATGGCCAACAGGCTTCATGTCTGGTCCTCAAAGTCATTCACCTGCAGTGAGACTGTATCCACCCTCATATGCATTAGAAAGCACACAATGCATTTGACTGCTGCTTCTGTAACAGCCAAGCTATTGTTAGAGGTGATTTTTTTTTATCTCCTTCTAATTAGCTGGTAGATATTCCATTTATTTCCCATTACTACCTGACTTGCTTTTCTGTTGTTTATCATGCTGTCTGCATTAGCAGCCACAATGATTTTGGCAGTTTTCAAGTCCAGCTAAAGAAGTGAATCAAACTCTAAAAGAGTTTAGTGACATGAAGGCAAAGGTCAGATGGGGGAAAAAGCAGAGAGCCTTGTTTCTGCTTTATTTTGATTAAACTTGGCAGTTATTTTTCTACTGCCATTTTCATTGGCAAATGCTACAGACAAACAAGCCTGCCTGTAAAAGATAGATACATGATACAGAAACTGTGAGAAAGTGTGTATATATGTGTCTGTATATATATAAAAATACATATATGTAATGATAAACATCTGTTTGCAGCTTTAGAGCACTATCCTTTTTTTACAGTATATGTTCCTAAATCATGGAGTTCATTCCCATAAGATGCTACAGCATCCAGAATTACAGATGGATTCAAACATTTCTAGAAGAATAAAAGGCAGAAAAGTTCATCCAGGGTTACTGAACGCAAAATTATAAATTTTAGTTATGGGGTCTCTAAGTAACGGGCTGAGAGCAACTGAGAGGTTTTTAACA
>NW_020455910.1:1333134-1380543 GCF_003342845.1 Nothoprocta perdicaria | reverse complement strand
CCAGTGCTTTGTCACCCTCACAGTGAAGAAATGCTTCCTTAAGTTCCTGTGGAACTTCCGATGCTTCAGTTTGAAGCCGTTTCCTCTAGTCCTGTTGCTGTCCACCACTGAAAAGAGGCCTCCCCCCTCCTCCTCACTGCCTCCCTTGAGGTATTTATACACGCTGATCAGGTTCCCCCTCAGCCTCCTCTTCTCCAGGCTGAACAGACCCAGCTCTATTCTTTGCTATTTTCTACTAAGAACCACTTTTCGGTTAAATAACTCCCAACAGAAGACAAATATGAACCAAAAAGTGAGGCAAATATTAAAGAGTAATTGCCAGCAAGCAAAAGCCCCAGTGTAACTGCTGCCTGMTAATAGGTTGTAATCCCATCAGTTTAGGCTGTCTTTGGGGGACAGGCTGTGGCGTGGGAGGCACACAAAATGTTTTTCAAATAGGGACGTGGGTGAGTTACCTGTGTCTCCTGAGGGCAGTGAAAGGATACTGTTTTATGAAGACCTGGAAAGTGAAGACAGATAGTTTGTGCTAGATGTGATAGGAAAGGTGAGGCTGGGAAGGGAGACAAGGAAAAGGGTGGGAGTTACCTTGATATCTGCTCCTAAATCTTGTCTTACCTCATGTGCCTACAGTCTTGGCAGCCCAAACCGAATACAGTGCTAGAACAAAACTAATGTTATGAATGCTGCAACGAGCAGATTTCTACACACTCCAAGCAGCCTTCAGGCAGGAACCACCACTCTGGGCTGGGCACTATTTATGTTTCTCTTGTGGGGCTCTTGACTTACTGTCACTCAACTTGATAGCCGGATACAGTGGAGATCCAGGTGCTCTGTCAATCATGACACTACAGTAATCTGTGCAAAAGTATATTACATGTCTGTACTGCTTTTCAAAATTTAGATCTGACACAAAGGCTCAGCAGCTCAGCAGCTCCAGCTGGGACAGTAATGAGTAGGCAACTGGGTTTGTGCCATCCATATTAACTAGTCTTGTGCATGAGCAAGTTGACTGAGGGAAAGGCTGGTGAGCTGGAAATGTTGTTAAAGGTCTTTCAAGTTCCGAGGTCTTGACCTGCACCCAGAAGAAATCAGCCTATTTCTGTGAGACGTTTCAATCCAAGGAGAACTTCAGGATGTGGTTCAGCTGAAAGAGCTACCTCAGGGTATTTTTACCTCTGTTCAAAACACTGGGAGAAGACAAGGACTTGCCAACTAAAAAGACCAAAACAAATATGGAAAAGTGTGTTCTTTAATGATTCAAATGAAAACAAGAGAACATCTTTTTATGTTAGTGCAACAGTTAAAAATATCTTGAGAAGGTCCTTGCAAGTTGTAGTGGTTTTCACAATCCTGAGGTTCTATGGATTTGAACTAGAAATCAACATAACTGGCTCAGATTAGGCAGAGATTCCCTGAAATTCTATATATCTAAAATATTTTGGATATTTAGCTAGATAGCCATTCCCCAGTACCACTATTTTGCAGGTTTATAAGATACTGGTAATGTCTAAGTGTAAATATTAGACCTTTGTGGGAAAAGACCAGCAGCTTTTAATTTCACTCACTGTCTGCAGCACATTCCATTCTGTCTTGTGAAACTGAAAACAAATTTGGCAGCAGGCGGTCATCTGATTTTCATGTAATTCAATAATTTATCATGAAAAATATTCATTTATAAACAATTACTTGTTTTGGAATGATAACAGCTGTCATTTTGGAGTCTGTAGTTCCCCCCACTGGGATATTATTCTGAGTTTATCCATCATTAAATCATGCAGTGTTCAATGTGTTTGGAATCTGGGCTGAATGCATTTTACAACGTGTTTATGTTTTGTTATGTGCATAATATCATTTTTGCTCTACAGACATGAAATCCAATATTGCCAGATGTAGAAATCTCTCTTCTCTGAATAGCTCCCCTTGATACAACTTTTTGCCTTTATGAGGGAATTCTCCCATAGAGAATCAATATTCAATATATTGCCATTTCTGTTTCAGAGCCACAACTGTGCAGATATCCAAGTTGCAAACAAAATAAGCAGCTAGAATTCTCCCAGGCTTGGCTGGAAAAGATCATCAAGCACTGCCTTTTAGATATAGAATGAAAACTCAAGCTAAGTATATGCAAGCATTTTTTCTCTTACTGCTGTCATTCTGTCACAGCATGAAACCAGACAAGAACCATCCAGCAAAAGAGACCTAGATGAGCTATTGACCTCAGGCACTGCCTAACCCTGCTGACTCGTTACCTGCATCCTGCATTGAACTGGAGTTTTTGTGTACACAGAAACCACAGAGTCAGACTTTCAGGAAAGAAGGAGCTCAGCTGCATTGCCTTTGTAGTCATCTTTTGAAAAATAACATCTCTCCAACCTCACCAATGTGCTAAAGATAATAAAACCAATGAGCTTCTCAGTAATAAGTACATTGGTTGGCAAAGGATTAAACAGAAGGTGGGATTAGGCTACTTTTGATGCCTTATAAAATATAAGGGAAGAACTTTTAAAAGAGGTATTTTTCATATCTTCTTGATTATTTTATATTAGAAAGGGCAGTGGTGTATTTGGAATTTTAACATCAATATTAATTCTACAACTCCTTCAATAGGAATTGGAATGAATAATGGTCTTGAAAAAAAGTTTTAAAAGACTGAGGTCTGAATGGAGAATTTTTCTGTTCTGTTCTCAATTTTCAGATTTCTTTCTGGTTGTGGTTTTATTTTTGCACAACTCTTTAAACCCTCTGCACTTCTCCAGATTCACTGATAAAATACAAATTTGGGGAAGAACTTAAATTGAAGCGCATGTTTAATTCACTCTGCATGAATTGACCCAGAGTCAAACACACATGTGTTTGACCACTTTGCTGCTCTGGGCTGGAATAATTTAGCACAATCATTAAGGCCCTGAAAAGAGAGGAAACATGGAGCAATAAACTCGGCAGCCCATAGTCATTGGATGTCATTGGCTGATAGTCAGGGGAACCTCAAAGCTAAATGACTGGGCAACACACTGGAAGGTGAAACTCATGGCAGACAGAGGCAGAACAAGGCACATTGGGTAGGAAAAGCTTAAACCACTCAGAGTCACAGGAACTTCTTAGATCAACTGTAACCTCTCAAAAAAAAAATCCTAGCAACATTTTGGGCAGTTTGATGGACACCTCTGTTGAGCAGGCAGCAGAGTATGGGACTCCAAACAAAATGTTGGGATGAAGAAYGAAAGTAATAGCCAATAATGCCTTGAGTATTGGGAAATAAATAAACCAAGGGTGTAGAATTTCACATTCACTTCTGGATAGCTAACGTAGTCTAGATGGATAATCAAAACAAAAGGGAGAGAGAGATTTGAAAAGACTGTGGTTATTTAGTTATTGAAAAGAGACAGAGAATAAAATAGGACCCACTAGAAGGGCAAATAATTATGGATATAAAAGTCATGTACCTTTTATGTCACKGAACAAAAAAGAAAGCGAATCTCAAGAAAGCTTATTCTGATTTGATATATTAGTTGAGCCTTACAGCAATGTATTGAAAACCAAACTAGTTAAATATTTACTTTTTAATTCTAGGCATCTTTAGTCTTTAGAACTCTGTGTCGCAAGACCATGGAATTAGTGAAGTTTTTAAAAATGAGATGCTATACACTTATATGGATAGCTAGCATAAACCCATTTATTTGATATTGGATTTACTCCTGCCTGTGCCAGAAATCCAGGACTTTGTATTTCTGTGCCTCTCCCAGTTGCTGGCTGAGGGGGAAGAAGAGGAATCCCCCCAGGAACAGGGTTTCCTCTAAACACAGTGATTGCAGTTCTTTGCATCAGTCTATGAAGATCTGCAGACCGAACTAGCAGTATCTCTGGTCTTGTTCCACTGCAGCAGTTGCCACATGGCTTCCTTGCTCCATGGAGAAAACTCCTGAACAAAACTACTAGTCACGAAAGAAAAACTTTGGAGTAACATCCTCTGAAGTCAGGCATTAGTTTACCTGTTTGTTTGCCTATTCCCTCCTTTCATTAGACAGCAAATCTGCTGTGTCCACCCCAGCTCCAGCTGTGGTTTTGGTATTCATCCACTCTGCTCAGAGCAGTGTGAAGTGAGCACAGGGCTCTGTGGACTTTGTGCTGCTCTGCCAAAATCAGAGATTTCTTTTTGGCCCGTGTCCTGCTTTTGATGGAAAGGACCTGGAGGAATCACCTGAAATTTCTTCTTATGTTTTCTCTCTAGAGCTTATGTTATTTGCTGCTGTAGAAACCATGCTGTAGAGGCAAAAAAATGGAGGAATACTCCACAAAGACCTATGGAAAAAGCAGAGAATCTTTGGAGTTAGCAGAAATCCCAAAGGTCTTTGAACTCAGCAAATCTTATCCCTACTCTTCTGGTCTGTCTATCCAAGTCTGGCTTATCAGGGTCTATTTAGAAACTATTTTGGCATGTGATTAGCACAGTTGTGCTACAAAGCCCTGGCACTTACCTGTGCTTTGTGCTTCATTACAGTCCTTGGTTGCCAAATTTGTGCATCACGTATCTGTCCCTACCCATTTCCCCACACCTGTGTATCCTGAGAGCCCTCCCTTGGCCTCGGCTTCCAGTTGCTATAGCATTTTACAGTGCCAAGCACTTTTCTGTAACTAAGTGCTCACCAACAAATCTGCCATCTTCCCCTTAAATGGCTCTGGGGTGCATGTGGCCCTCCTAAAAGACATTGATTTGCATTGAGGTGCAGTGGAGGAGCACACCGATTTCACCAGGGCTTGGTCCCTGCAGTGCCAATATCTGACAAAGAGTTCACTGCAACAAGAATAGATATCAAAACTTTCAGAATGGAAATAAATTAGCTCACAACTGCTAGGCAAAACAGGCTTGATAAATGGGAGTTTTAGTCAAGGATGTTTAAAGTGAAATCAGTAAAGTGTGCGTAATGATGGATGAGGCCAAAGATTTTTATTAAATACAATAGCCTAAAGAACCATAGGGCGCTATTATAAATTAAGTGAATGCTAGATCAACTAAAGCAACTCTTGTTTAGTGAAAAATGTCAGGATTTATTATCCTATTAGTTGGCTTTTTTCCTTTTTTCTTTTCTTTTTCTTTTTCTTTTCTTTTTTTTTTTTTTTTGTAAGAAGCAGCTCTCAGGGTGTCCTGGGCAGAAAGTCAAAATCTCCATTTACCCAAGATGTTTAAAAACATCCTCTTGAAAGTCGAAACTACTGAGTTTTTGATGGGACAACATAAATATATTTGAACTGTTGTCAGTTCAAACTCGACATCTTGAAAAGTGTAGTACATCTCAACTGAACACAATATTATTAATGTCTTTGAAACAATTCAGCATTTACTTTTAAATAGCAAAGAGGTTTGATTTGATTCCAAGGGGAGCTGTAATCCAAATACACATTCTATTATAATATTTTAAATTACTAGATGCACAGAAAGACAAACATAGTATTTTTTAAGGCTCAACTGACTGAAAATGAATTTGGAAATATTTGTTGGGAAACAAACTGCATTTGTCTTGCAGTTTAGGTGTTAGTTTAATGTCTTTACTCGCTGTTAGATTAAAGATATTCAGTTTTATTGATCTCTCATCCAAATTCTAATCCAGTGCTCCAGCAAGGAGGACTTCAGCCATCTCCCATTGTTTGGGTGTCGTGTAGGGGCACCAGACAGATTGGTGCAAGCTAAACTAGGCGGGATGAAGGTTTTCTCATCATCCCATTCAGTCCTCCTTCCCAATCTTGTATGAATATTTGGTATTGAAATAATCTACTTTGTCAAGTTTTCTCAGTATGCTCAAAACTTTCGACCCATTGTGCCAAATCTTGCATGGCAGGTTTGTTAATAATTTCAGCTCAAAGGATAAAAAGACAAATATTGCATCTTTTTACACAGTATGTTTAGAACTGTTTTGTACCACGGCATCAGATAGACAAAAAGAGTTTTGGGTTCTGTGCCACATTACTGACTGTTTTCTTTCACCATAACGAATGCAGTAAGCTATTTCCTATGAAAGCTATAGAAAAAGAAAGGAAAACAGTTCAAAAATCCACATGTAAATGTCTAAATAAGGCCTGGAATGGAACAACTATTGTTTGGCCTTTTAGCGCTAAACTATGCCTGGGAAAACTCCTGTCTTGATAGTCATTTAGATGCCTTTTGAAAAGACTATTCTAACAGCAAAAACATAGCTGGCAGTGACATAACCTGTTTTTCTTTTTTTTTTCCTTGGAGGCGTAAGAAGCTAAAAATCACCCAAAGGAGGAAATGCAAAGATGAAAATTCTGCCTCTGGTGTGGCCTTTTCTTGCAGCCTTATTTCAGATGAAGTACTCAGCATTACTGCTCTTTATCAGTGGTCCTGAGACCTGCCAAATGAGTCTGGGGAGAACTCACATGGCAAATGTTGTTTTGGAGCTGTTATGGGGGGCAAGAGTTATTTATGGTTGTTTTGGAGATGTTGGAAAGTCATCTGGATACAGTCCTGAGCAACCTGCTCTAGGTGACCCTGATTAAACAGGGGACTTGGACAAGCTGATCTGCAGAAACTCCTTCTAACCTCAACCCTTCTGTAGAAGTTAGTGAGTAAAGATCAAGGAGTATTCATGAAAATCACTCGGGGTCCTCAGGGACTTGCGAGCTGACAGGRCTCCAGGTTAGGCCTTTCATGCACCCTTGCGCTCCCACAGGCAGTGACCATCAGGAGATATCAGCTTCCAGGTGMTATCTGGATATCTTAGCTTTACTTAATCAAAGCACTTTGTTGTTTTAAATACGTATCTACTCCTAAGCCTAAATCTAGGCTAAGTGATGCTTAGCCTAGCAAACTGCATRTAACACAGCCAGGTTTTGTCCTCTCAGGTAATACAGGCCATGTTTAAAATGATGGACCCAACAGTCAGTAGCAGGTGCTGTGTCCTATTCCTGATGCAGGGCGAGACCTGGATGTACTCCAGCCCTCCTATGACACAGGGACGGAAGGGCACAGTGGCACATCTAGCCAGGCTTCACACCTGGAGCCTGCTGGGATGGGAAGTGCATTCATGCCTCAATTTGGACAGACCCCATCCCCTCCCACGGCCCTCCAGGGTCTCCCGCAGAGCAGCACAGACTCGGAGAGTATCCCAAGGAATGTTTCATGGCTGATGCCTCTTCCAGGAGAGCAATCCACATGGGAGTCACCATCTGGAAACTCTCTGAGATGGATTTTGTAGCATAGACAGTTTTTACCTCTCTCTTAAGGGATACAAATGCATGGAGTGGGTCTTAAAACAGAATTCAAACAGATTAATGGCATTCCTAATAAAGACTCCAATATCTTGGTTTCAGACATCCAGCAGAGGAGGAGGGGAAGCTCAGGACTGTGCTTCTGGAGACCACCACCTAAGACTGGAACAGTCCTGGGTCCTCATACACGGCCCAAGGACTGTTCAAACTTTTTATATTGTAGCACTGGAGAAAATATAAAAAGGGAAGAGGAAATGGAAGTTTGAACACATGCAATAGCTCAAAGTATCTCCATTTCTTTTTTACACAACTTCCCCAACAGTGTGAGTTGAGTAAGCCCCACTTCATATTGTCTGACGGGGTGCTATTACAGCAAACATGGGCTGTCACTGCATCTCCTTGCCCAAAGATGTTAGGTCGATCATTAACTGATCCTGGAGAAATGGGGAAAATCTACACTCATTTCTCTGGATATTTGAAGCTAAGGCAAATAAAGAGGCCTTTCTCTGAAATGAAAGAATTTGGAGAACAGAATTTGAGATTTGCTTCTCTCTTCAGTTCTTCCTTTTCAGATAGTTTGTGCAGTGCCCTGCTCAGTGTCACGTGCTTCCATCCCAGTTTAATAACCTATGCAGGATGCCTAAGCTTTTATTGGACTCAGGTCCTTTGCTGAACGTGTTCCTGGTCATCAGCAGAGCAAACGGCAGGGGAGTAACAGGGGTGATGAGGGAAGAGTATGGCCATTACCTGGAAACAAGCAACCACCTAGCGTAACAAAAGTAATGCTTTCCTGTGCCCCACTTGCCTTTCCTTTATCTCCTTATGGTCTGGAGAGGGACCCAAAAGTACTTATCAATAAAGAAGATTCTACCAGGGGTCAGTGCTCACCATTGCTGAGGGCTCTCCAGGACTGCCTCAACCTTGCAATCACCTGCAGTTTCTGCTGAGCTCTCCTCTTGCCAGGGCCTGGCACCTGTAAGGAGTAATGTCAATATTCCAGCACACCGAGTTCAAGAAACAGCATTGCTGTCAGCTCCAAGGTAAGCAGATCAGGACTGAGCTTGTGTTGTTTGAATATTACTGACGTACACTCATTTCTTCTTTCACCATAGGCACCTGTACCAAAATACTAAAATGTAATTGTCCTTTCCCTTTATTCAGATTAATTGAAATGACCAATTAACCACTTTTTTTTTTTTTTTTTTTAATATATATTGATGCTGAAGTGTGATCTGGTATGGAAGAATTAATCATCTATGTAAAGATCTCAGCAGGCGAAACTAGCTGTGTGTGCCTGCAAATTCCTGCAAAGTATTATCAATCTCATTTACAGTTAGGGAAATGGAAAGCAGAACTTCCTGATGCAAAAGCACTGTTGATGGCTTCATGCAGGAACACCTCTGCGCTGAACAAGAGTGGTAGGATGCTCAAGAACAAGGTTTAGGAAGAGATGTGAGAATTTCAGCTATGTTAGACTAACATGGTCTCTCAGGGCTTCTTTCTTCTACTTAAGACTATATGAAAAGAATCCTTTTTCCTCCTCTGGAAATATGCAATCTCAAAGAATTCCCAGTCCACCTATTAGGAGCTCAACCCATTAGCAGTCTATGTGTTTCTGCATGCTTCTGGCAAGCCTTAGACATCTCTGATCAAGACAAAGTCCTAGTGAAAATTTGCCAAAAGCTGTGTTTCTGTGATCACATCACTGCACTTGGCAGAGGGACTGGTACATATGGCAGACTTCAAAGATCTGGCAAAGTGAGCTCACCTTCGAAAAGAGTGCTCTGAGTTACTGGAAAATGAATTCTATTTGACTAGYGCTAAGCGTTGAAGTTTTTTCTTACAGCAATAAAACTGAAAACAATTAGAAGTGAAGAAAAGTATTCTCAAATACAATGATGAAAAAAATGTTTATTGGCTATCCAACTCTTGTAGATTAAGTTACAATGTCAAAGCAAGCAAAGGAAGATAAAACAGCTATTAATTCAGCTAGACCAGAATTCATGTTGCCCTGAGAATGATTCTTCCGTCAAATTAACCTCTGATGTTTCCTCAATTTCACTTTTTTGAAAAACGATTTATTCCTGTAACACTGCACATCCATGTGGATAAAAGATGTTTCTTCACTGTATATGTACTACACATAAAATAGTTTAGAAGAACAGCACTATATCTGAAATGTCGAGTCTTTGTAAGTTGGGAAATGCTAGAATTAAGGATGTTCCTAAATGTTAAATTGCCCCTTGTGCATATATGTCAGATAACTTTAGGTACACTAAAGTTACACCTTTAGGTACACTAAAGGTACACCTGCTTACACCTTTTCTCTTTCCTAAGGAACCATTTCTTATGCCATTCAGCCATGAAGCAGATGGAGGTGCAAATTTTTGCCTGTAGGCTAAGTATGTGGTGGATGCAGTTTCTCCTGCTCTGATCCCAGAGCAGCATGGAGGAGACACTTGCCGGTGTATGTCAGCCCACTGGGGCTAAAAAAGAGGCAYAAGGGACGACAGGAGACATCTTCACTCTGATAGAAAATACACGCCTGTTACTAAGTTAAGTTGAAATGTGATCTGGTATGATGTTACCTAGAATACATGTACAGTCAATAGATCTTTTACTGGATGATTGAGGACAATTTATATTTTAGTTTTCTATTGTGCTGGCTGTAAAGATTCACTTTTAAAAATCTTTCTCATTTTTATGCTATATTTTAATCAGTAAAGGATGAGATTCTCACACCATCCATGATTTCAGAGTTTAGGCCTTTATGGAAGATACCAACTCCTAGTAGGTCATGACAGCTCACAGTATTTCTATAATTTTCAGGTGCTAGGGTCAGCAGGCACATCTCCAAGCCTGATCGCTCAAAGTTGTCCAAGAAGCTTCACCACACCTCACAGATCTCATTAAATTCCTCCTCTGCTGCTAATTTTACAATCTCACCGCTTCTTGGATTAACTGTGCACCTTATTTTAAAGGAAGTTATCCACCTAACTTCCTTTTGATAAAGAGGAGGAATGGAGTGGAGTAATTTTACATTATTTTAGGTTACTTACTGCGCACTTGAGATAGCTGGGGAAGCCCTAAGCCTGCTCGAGTCAGTTTTTTCCTCTCCCACTTGCCCTCAGCACATGCAGTTGCATACAGCAACATCAGCTTAATTGATACTAGGGAATCCAATTCCCACTGGACACAACCACAGCTCCAGTTCCTGAACTGGGGYCCAAAATAGCTTGTGGCTGTGTCCATGAAGACATCTTGATTAAACCACTTCGGATTTAGTCCCTATCATAGTTTAACAAAGATTTGTGACTTTCTGAATTTGTTAGAAAAATCCAAGACCAACATTTGGCATTTGGGCTCATAAAATGACTGTCTGCAGAGTGACTAATCTGCCAGCAATGCCTAGAGGGAACACTTCACACGGGTGTGCATGCCATATGGTAGTTATATGCTGAAATAGAATTCCTAAAACTGGTAATAGGGTCAGCATTATTAAGTTTAAGAAATTTTAAGTTTCAACAAAACCGTTAAAAATGAAAGTTTTACCTATTTAAATTTATAAATTTATATCTGTAAACATTGGAAGTTGTGGGATAGAATTAGTTGTACATCAGATCACTTATGCACTAAAATCTTCAATTCAAGAACAGTAATTTAAACATATTATTTACCAAAACAAGTCTAAGGATTAGTCTATTAAGTCTAATGTCTTCTCTGACAATGCTGATATTTAGAGGATCAAAGACCTTTAAAGGCCTGTTTAAAGACCTTATCAATATTATGAATTTGTAGAGGATGTTGTTCTTATGCAAGATGGCTAGTCCTTGTGAGTCACTGTGTGAAGCAGAGCTCCTCTTGGATCTCCAGGCTTCATATATATCTGGTTGGCTCAGTGCAATCCAGAGTCACTGATTATGGATAGCTTAAAAATCTACTCTGAGCAAATAGCTGCTGCCAATGTGCACTAGGTGATGATCAACAGATTGAACCATGCCAGATACATGTGAGTGATATTTCATTTTCCTRGATAAGACCACAAAATACTTGAAAAAATATCCCCTTGGGATAGATGGAGTAATGGCAATCACTACTACCACTGTCTCATCTATCTCAGGTGAATTCTTGTCACATTTTCCTTCTATTTTTACTGTTTTAGAAAACAACATGTTTTTAGAAGGAAGGCAAAGGGTTTTCAATCTATTTCTAGAGCGATTTATAAGCATAGTGTCAGACCTATTACTCTTGCCCTTGATGCCTTCATTATAAAGGATTTTTCATCATTTCAATATTCCTTCAGGATGTGAGCTAATAGTCTGAGGAAGAATATCTGAGTCTGATCCTGTGCACCTATTTATTCTGTTACTCTTTCATCTGTACATTTTCCTTGAGGTTTGGCTCTAGCACTGAAATTTACTTTTAATGATATGTTTCTTTTGGTCTCTTTTTCTTCTATAAGAGAAAAAAATATTGTTCTGCTAAAATGTTAGGATTTTTTTCACTCTTTCCTAACAAAATCTAAGCAAGCAAAGACCTAATCCTACAAACTTTCTTTTGCGTGCCACCATCACTAAGGCATAGTTCCCTGGAGGCAAGGAGAAACTTGCGTGAGACAGGATTGTAAACTGAACCCTGAGAACAAAAATGTAGTTTTTAAATAAGCAAAACCAAAGCATCAATGTGGTTGTCATTGCTTCCCACTTTGGATTATATATTGTGTATAATCTGATTTAGACTAGTCAAGGAGGGCAAAAGACTTTTATATGTGAAGCCAAAGGAAAGGAGAGCTTTCTTAAAATAGTGTGAGATTTTGTTTGTATTTCAGAAAATAATCGAAGAAGAAATCCATTTTAAAAAAGGCAAATTCCACTACTTAGAGCTAACCTGAGATCCTTACAGTCTTCCTACATCCAATCTGCATGTTCCCTCTGGCTTGCACACCACTGTCTCTGCAGTTCCTGCTACTAATCACTACAATATGAAGTCTGTAGCTTCAGTGTTAACATTAATGTTACAGGCTTTCAGCTGGAGTCCTCCTAGCATTAGGAAAATCAACCCCCACAGAAAACCATTTTCAGCCTCATGTAGGCAGGGACCACAGGGACCACCAGCAATTGTCTTGTGCTGAATTTTGATCTAGTTCATTTTGCCTTTTCCCTTCAGACATGGATTTTTACGGTGTTTGCAGCCACGCAGAAGGCAGGATGGCATCTCAATGGCCTACAGGTTTGCACATGACCTTTCACAGCAGCTGGCACCTCCTCTGCCCTTCACAGCCAGTCCTAAGCACTGCTACAATTCTCTGCATAACTGACTGTGAGACACATTTTAAAATGACTTGGCCAGGTAAATAAGCTTAAGATCCGCTATGGAGGAATAGGAGACTCACATAGCCAAGACTTGATCCCGTTCTCTATTTCAGTAATTGCATATGAGATCTCTTTGCTATGTCTGTAATGAAACATTAAGACATAGGAAACCCCTGTATGTACTTGGCACTCAGCCCCCATTTGAAGCATCTAGGGAGGTTAATAGAACAATAGAAAAGGGAATTATAGTAATAGACTTTCCCCTCAATCCTCCTCCTTTCTCTACATCATTTAAATGCTGTTAAAAGCAAAGGAGAGCTGAGACAGAAGGGTAATGAAAGCTGAAACGGTTTTTACAAAGTACTCATGTACTGAAACAAGAWAGATCTTTGAGAAGTCCTTAATCTGGAAAGCATGATGTGCTAACTTTAAGACTCAGGTAATACCACTAAAGACCACTATCTGATGCAAAAGAGATGCCTTGAATCTTGCTGAAGTGCAGTTAGTTCTTGAAAGCTCACAGAATAAAATACTGTGAATGTATAAAATCATGGAAATTTGAGGGAAATTTGGGAAAAACAGATGTGTTTGAGGTGGCTTTTTCAAATTTGAAGATGGTAAGATGGTAGGTTTCAGACTTTGACTGTACAAAAATTGCCCACAGCCAGTACAGCCTCTTGAGTAGTTGGATATATTTAGCTTCTAGAGAATTTCATCCCTTTTAATTATTCTGTCAATCCACCACATCCAGTTACCACTTCGCCTTCCTCATTGATCTTCTGTCATTGTTGATTTTCAGTTATTCCAWAAAAAAAWAAATAAAATGTCCTGATGATGGATAGCTTATCATAGAGGTAGAGGCAGAAGAATGACCAAGCTTCATCATCGCTGAAGTGGTGCAGCAAGACACGACCGAAGACAGGAAGGGGCAATTGATGGTTACTCAATGCTGGCACCTAATCTGTATACCAGTTTGAAAGGAAAGTGCATGCTTCAGTCCATCTCAATGTCAAGGGTTCGATTCTTTGCCTTCGTCATGGGCGGTGTTAGCTGTTGTGGTGAAAGGACACATGATACCASACTTTCATGGGCATAGCTTGCCGTCTCCCTGTCAAAAACCTCTTTACTTCAGCAGCAGCACAAGTTTTGCTAGCTCACAAATAGCATAAGAGGAAGTCTCTGAGGCAGCCTTTCCTGTGGGCATGGGACAGCTCTTCCTTCACAGTCCCCCCTTCCTCTGCCGTCACTTAGCTGGGTGCAGAACAGAGTCCTTCCCCTCACTGCAATTATTGGATAGAAGCATTGAGTGCTTTGTTATTCTTCTGGGAGGACTYATTTAACACACTGATATCTGAGAAACAGGCTGCACACCTGAGATGTAGGAATTTGTGATCCTGTGTATGTTTTAAGAATTTTTACTTATTATTCTATAAGGACAATTTCAATTCAAAGGCTCAAGAAAAAGAACAAAATGTAAATAAACAATTGCATATTACATATTGCAGATATTATTGAAAGACAGTCATGACCACCCAGTTCTAGGAATAAACAAATAAATTACAGTTGCTGAGACTACAGAGATACAAATCCAACCTCATACCTAAAATGGAGAGCTGCTCATCAAGGGGAATGTTTCTGCTTCCCTATCACAACATCTACCCCTTCAGGTGCTGGCAGCCACAACTATTGGAACTGAGGCATCTTTGTTCCATCTGGTAACACTCCTGCACCAATAAAAATAAGCAAATTCTCTGCAAAAAAAAAAAAAGCAACCATTTCCTGAGGAATACGGTCTTTTTGATGCAGCTTTGGCTTTTCCTTAAAAGATTTCCAAAGCTGACTATGTGATGCCTAGAGACAATCACAGGGCCAAACTCACGAGACATAGAGTTGTCTGAGTACTATAACTATAACTATTTTAAATAAAAATACCCTTCACTGCAATACATCTGGTTTAATCACAAATGGATGAAGAACAAGTGGGAACAGAGGTCTGGGCACCAAGGCACGTAATACAGAATAAGGCTCCTTTCTCTCCTGCTAAGAGCTGCTGGATGGGACACTTGCCCTGATATGCGGCAGSTCACTGCATCTGTAGCTGAGAAGAGGCTCAGTGCAGTTGTCTTTATCTTCTAGTGCAGGAACATCACTGCATCTGGCTCTGAACTGGTGACACCAGGATAACATGGTGGTCCCAGGGGCCACAGAGGTCAGCACCAAAGGAGCTGACCTGGGAAAGGCTAATAGTGAGGAACAAAAGAGATGCCAAGACTTCTCTACCCTCTAGTAGTTCCTCACACCTGTTCATGAGTCCTTGCACTTGTGGACAGATGTTCACTTAGCAAACAGCTGCAGCTTTTTAGCTGTTCCTCACTGTTCCTTATAGCAGAGCTGGAGGAGAAGCTTGTGTGACCCTGTTCTTGCCCACTCAAAGGAAAATAGGCAGGTTGCCCCACACAAATCTGTTGGAGTATCACTTTAGCTCCAAGTTTCAAACAAAGCCAAGAGAACTGTGAGGGCAGCAACCACCAACTGGGGAGAAGTAAGGGGCACCTCTGGACTGGAACTTCTCCTACTACAGCTGGAGCTGGTAGATGTTATTTGGCTATGATGTGTTTTGGTGCAAGTTAACCTAAAAAGACTCAGAACTCATTCAATATCCATGTTGAACAAGGCCAGATGACAGCATGCACTAAACTGACTTATTCTCCACACAGATTTTCCCTTGAATTTGGCATCTGTTCATCCAGCTGCTCCTCTGAAAATATGGTGATGAGGGCTCTAGAGGTAGGCAGACCTCAGAGAAGGCAACAGAAAGTCCCTTCTGTGGGCGAGTGTCGCTATTCCTTGTGAAAGGCTGAATTTGAGGACCTAGTAAGACTTTTCCATCCTGTAATGCCATGATCCTAATGGCTGTGGTTAATGTTGCCTCCTCTTCCTCTTCTGCAATATCAGAGCATTTTGCTGCTATGTCACCCGGGAGCTGCAAGTTTCTGCCAAGGCAGCTGTTCATTGTGAGATMTGACACCAAAAGAGGAGGGAATTCTGTTCCCCTGAACAGAAAATCCTGTGTACATTTGGGAGTGCCAGGAAGGAATATTCTTGGCTTGTCTTTCATCTGTGCTGTAAATGATGTATCTGGTGAGTGGTGAGTGGTGATAGTGAGTTGCATCCAAATCCTAATCAGCCACAAGTATGGTCACAACCAATAAACTAATGAACCCCTGCAAAGTCCAGCTTCCCAAGAGGGGCCAAATCCTACTTATACATAGTGAGAAAAGACTGCAATTCACAGGCCTTGGAACAGTAAAAGCAGGTTATTCGTTGACATTCACTTTCCTTCTGTGGAGCAGGGGGGAAGAACCATTGGCCCCTTTTTCCCCCTTACATAGTGTTAGAATATTTGGGGTTAAAGCAAAGCAAAATTTTGGAGAAGAGTGGGTTGGGAAGGTCCTCAGCTATCTGTGAATTATGGTTGAATTTGGTGATTGGTTCCTATTGGCCAAATAAAAGGATAGAGAAGTTTTGAGAATGTCACTATGTTTTAAGTGGTTGGGATATTTATGAATTGGAACATTTGGTTTCAGACTGACATTTTCATTTTGAAATGTCACTTTTTTATAAAAAAAAAAGTAAAAAGAGTTTTATAAACAGGTTTTGCAGTTTTGAAAAGATCTTTCTCTCTGAATTCAGTGGAATCATTTAAAATTATTCTCAAATGACTGGTTTTTTTCTTTGCTATTGGCTTTGCTCYGCTGTGTAATTAGCTTTGGTTTGGCAGGAGCCGGCTTCATGATTTCTGCTCCTTTCCCCTTCTCCCTAATTGCCTACATCATTCTCTAGGTCTAACAGGCATTATTCACTCAGTCCAGTATAGCTCCCTTTGGACCTGAAAAGAAGCAGAAAATAGTTTTGGCTGAAACTCATTTTGATTCATTTTTACCAAAATGACTTCTGAAAGAAAGTTTTTAAAATTCTAATAAGAATAAAATGGTGATTTAATGAAGTCCTTAGGTTTCAAAATCCAATAAAATACATGAAAGATGTTGCAGGGACACCAAAGTTGCACAGTTTGCCTGTCTGAGACAAGAACAAATAGAGTGGGGTCAGGAAAAATCTTGGGTCACTGCAGATTTAACATTCCCTGTTGTCATTTGTTCCTCTTAACGAATTCATATTAAGATGTTATCATTCTTGTGGCAGCCCTCTGAATATCTTTAGTTGTATATAGAAGAACCAGGGGAACCCGCACGCTGTTCTGACTATCTTGTGTTCAGATGATTTCTCAGCACACCAAGTCTACTTCCATCATCACTAGCRTTAAAAACTCGGGCACTTCCTAAGTCTTTGGGGTGTGTGGTTGTGCC
Organism: Nothoprocta perdicaria; assembly: GCF_003342845.1. Classification (NCBI taxonomy): domain Eukaryota; kingdom Metazoa; phylum Chordata; class Aves; order Tinamiformes; family Tinamidae; genus Nothoprocta; species Nothoprocta perdicaria. The sequence continues at coordinate 1,363,640 of NW_020455910.1, read as the reverse complement.
ATAGTCCTAGAGGGCTGCAGTTGATTTCACACTTACTTCATTGGTCTTCTGTTAGACTTGGAGTCACCAAAATTTAAAATTACTTTTTTTGGTGCTGTAATGAGATTGCAYCCTGCTAGCAAAGCACACGGAGACTCAATGTGCAAGAAACACATAATTCTAGCATTTGTTGAGTTTGGTAGTAACTATTAGACCCCCAGTAACTGTGTTCTCAGCCTAACGCATAGGTCTTGCTCTCCTTTGCTTATTATAACAAAGGGTTTTTCTTTTTGCTTTGATTCAAATCTAGGCTATTTAGAAGTTAAGGCTATAAGTGCATTCAAAGGAGAAAGGGTCCTTCCCCCTTATGGTTGTACTTCTTCAGTGTTACCAAGTGGTATCCTATATCCTAGTGCAATGATATACTGAAAATAGGTGTATAGTCAGGTAAATGGCCACATATGAGGTGGAGCTGGAAGATGAAATGTCACCCTGTCATGACTGAACAACAAACTGGTTAAACCTCCGTAGTTTGTCAGGACCAAAGTGGAGAAATTATTTTTCCTTGTGAAAAATCCATTTGCTGGAAATGTAACCTAGACACATTCAGATAGGGAAAGCTTAGCAAATGCTAAGTATTTGCTTAGCTTAGCAAAAAGTGATGGCAAGTAATTATTAGCATTCACCTAGCCTTTGATGGAGCTTTCTACTCACGAGGTCTTTAATCAAGAAACCTTACTAAAATATATCTTAAACTATATCTATCCAAAGTCTTATTGCTTTTTGTAATGATATGTTGAAATTCTCACACCTGTATAAATAAATAATAAAGGTGCTTCTATTTTTAAAATTTATAGCATCTTTTAAAATAAAATCTCCCTCACAGATGCGACTTTTACTATATCTTTGATCATTAGAAATGATATCAATTATTTTATTTACTGACAATCAACACAATGAATTAAAATATATAAATTCTAGGTTTACAATACTGCCTTTTTTGACATTTTCTAAGCATTTTATGTACAGTAGTAATGGGCATGGGTGAGAGGTAATACTGTGCTGTAGAAAAGGTTGAAAAGCTAACACTAGTGACTTCTCCAAAAGCTCTTACCATCGAAACTATTTCTGCATAAATGAGCAGCAGCACTTGGTAGCCATATTCTGTACTGTAATGTCTTGTAAAAGTGTTTCTGAATCTTCATTTTGACCCTTTTTTTCTATAAAACCGACATTTTGTCAGCTCAGTATCCTTTTGGTATTTGACCTTTCACAAAGAAAATCTGGAAGTGTGTTATTTATCCGTTAGGAAATGTGATACTTGCCATGCTTTCTTTGCTTCCCTACTTTTCTGAAACTCAACAAATAGCTCCCTAATTATTTCTTTGGGAGTTAAACCAAACTTTTTTTTACTGTGTGGATGGGTCAGTCTAAAACTCCAAGCAAGTGAAATCTTGTTCATTTGGAGAGGAATGGCTTATGTCTCCCCTAAGCCCACCTCCCAAAATAAGGAAGCACAGTGAGTGCAGTGACAAGTTGTCATTCTCAAAATAAGAGAGTCATTTTCTCCAGATTTTCTCCAGAGGATGAAACCTTAAATCAATAGACATGAGAGCATACAGAAATTTCCATTTTTCATGCAAAATTCCATATATACAAACACTGAATTTTACCCAGTTCAACAAAAAACCTTGCTGTCTTATGCCTAGAAATGGAACAAGGAGGAGGAAAATTCAGAGGTTCCAGAGTCAAAATATAATAGGTGGAAGGACAGGCAAATTGTGATCCTCCATTTCCAGATGAGTATTCCAGTATTGCTTAGGGGAAACCAAATATATGAACCCATGATGTTTGGCTCCCCCTTTTGATGGACTATTAGCTGTAAGGAAAGAGATTAGCATTCCCTTTCTCTTCTTACTAAGAGCAGATTATTAAAATTTCCTTTCTCTATGTAAATTATACACCTGGAAATAGTTTCAGCTTAAGCCAGAGCATTTTGTCCAGTGATTCAACATAAAGCTATTTCATCCCTCTTTAAACAAATGGGTTCCACTCTTGTTTTGCTCTTGCTCTCTCTCTTGGAACTATCTTGCACTAGTTTCTATGACCTGTTGCTTCACATTATGAATAAATTGGTTTTCTTCACTTTACTTATCCCCTAATCCCTTTTAGGCATATGATAGTTTTGGAACTTTATACAGTGTCTCTGGTTAATGTACCTCTGAGAAGTTAGATAAGGCTGATCCTTATTTAGCTTGCATTCAGTAGAATTGCATAGAGCTATTTTTGGCTGAGTGCCCTTTTAATTTTCCAAGCTCTCAAATGGAGTCATTTAAAGTATAAAAATGTATGAACATCTTTCCTCTGAACTAAATGGCACTCTTTTTCTTGGCTTCGTTTCCTTTGGATGTAAAAGCTATACTATGCTTCACTGGTACCAACAATCAGTAATGTAGTGCAGGTTGCCAGACGCAAAGATTAGATAAGTATTTGAATTTCCAGTAGTGTTTTCATGGAATTATCTATATGCAGCTCATATTCTATTTAGAGAACCCAGCTGGGCTAGCAACACTCTAATTACACTTCTCATCTAAAGGGAAATGATACTTGCTAAAATGGAGGGACACTTAAAAACAGCGTGAGGGCTGGAAGTGTTGATATTGGTCCTGAGTGTATTCTAGATCCTGAGAATCCTTGAGGATGCAGTAATTTACACTGCACAGTTTGCAATTAATGGCCTGGAGTGGGAAAATGGGGCATTTAATTCCTCCTCACTGAGTTTTCTTTCAGGGTGGAACTGTGATGTCATTTTTTAAATAATGGAATAACAATGAATTTCAAATAATGACCAGTTCTGCTCTGGGAGCTAACCGTGCAAAACTGGCACAGGCTTCCCCACCAGAGATATTCCTTGAATGCACTGAGTCATTTTTGCAGACCGAGGACAAAAATAACTTTTTACTCCTGTCATTGCAGGAGAGCCAAGACAGCTTGRAAAGAAGGGGTTGGAACTGATTTCTCATCTGTCTCATGTATTTGAAAGAAGTGAAAAATCTTTATGTTCTTTTTTGGTTTTTTTTTTTCAGTGTTTCCTGAACCTTACATGTATTTCAGCAAACTCCGTGTTGCAAATAATCAATCTCTCACTCTGCCTTCTCTTTTAAAACTTTTATCCACCAGCTGAATTTTCTCAAACTCTCACTGTCTGACTAGGAGGAAGAYGCTTGTTCAATTCTCTATTTATAAATCCAAACCTATTAATATCTCTTTTTTTTTTCCATCAAAACCTATTACGCACTTTTCCTGCTTGACAAATCATCTTAGACAATTTCGGATRTACTATCAGCTTTGGCTCTATCAGAAGGGAGATGCAGAAGGAAGATTCAGCAACCACAGTTTGCAATGGAAGTCCTTTATTATTAACCTTGCTGTGTTCTTCTCATGTAATRGCTAGATGAGGTATTTGTTCAGAATTGAGACAAATGAAGAATTCTCATTGTTAGGATTCGTTCTGCCACCCTTGGTGGTGCAGGGACATGTAAATGAGCAGAGCACTTGGCCATGTGCTTTTAAATRCTTCCAGACAGATCTGCCTCTTTGACAGTAAGTGTGGGAGGCATGAACCTGTTCTTCTCCTCCCTGCAGGAAGATGAAGAGCAACTCCTAAAACTGGGAGTGCTCAGGACTGGGATGCCAGTGCAGACTTCAGATGGGCTATGAAGAATAAAGACATTGCTCAGGGTCTTCTTGTGTCTGGACCTAAAAATGTTTCAGTGCTCTTCTGAGTGTGTGTGAGAGGGTGGAGGGTGAGACTGTGTCTCTCTATGTATTATTTATTCATTTTTACCCACTTCCTAAATCCTTCAGCAGAGTCTCAAGAGATCGTTAGTTTGATATAAAGCTAATAACTTGTGTATCTTTCCAGTATTTAGGTAAGTGGAAAAGAGCCCATTTTCCTAATCTCATTGGCATCTAGATTGTATTTTATGGACTTTATCATATGGAACTAATATTTCAGGACATTTCAGAAAGGACTTTGCTTAATGCAATCCAGCATTTCTGATTATACTGGCCAATTTTTACAACATTATGAAACAATTAAGATGATGCATATGCAATATGAATATAGCATAAGTAAAATATGAGCTGAGCAGCATGATGGTGAACAGGCCTATTTATGGGACAATCTTTGCTGGATACTTGACTGAACAAAGAGGGACAAGGATAGAAGAASTAGGAGGTGCTCTGCCTCAAGCCAGAGACCTAGGTGATGTGGCATGTTTAACTGCCTGCATAAGATAAATGCAAGATGGGGTTGCCAGTGCTATAACAGAGATATCAGCAYGTGAAGGTCCTAATCGGGGCTGTCCAAGCAGACTCTTCTGCAAAGCCTTGCTGAACTCCTACAGAAAACCCACAGGAGTGCAAAGAGTTTTGTCTTTCCAGATCCATCTGTATGCCTGAGGCCAATGCTAAAGTCATAAATACTGCTCATGAAATTCGGTAGGTATTACACTTTGGGACTTACTCATGGAGGAAAGTGAATATTCTGAGTTGCAGTGTAGGAGATGTGAGAAGAGATCTGCTCTGGGAAGTTTTCTCAGAGAACAAGGTGGCCTGGAAAATGGGGTCAGYGATACTTGGGAAGGAAATCTCACTGCAAACCTGTTCTTCTGCAGTGTGCTGGGCTTCATTGACTGAGTGCAAAGAGGGAAAGAAGGATGGTCAAACAGACAGAGTAGAAGGAAGCATCATTCCAAGGTGGGTTCCCCAGCCTTGCATACACAGTGGCTTAGTTCTGCATCAGAAAGCCTTGGAGGCCCAAAGGAGGAGAACACTGGGCTTAGAGAAAGAATAGACATAGGCAACACATCTGCTGGAAAATGGTTTGAATAAGAGCTGAAGAGGAATCTCTTGTACATGCTCCTATTATGCAAAAGTTCTAGCAGCACAAGAAAGGTTTGAGAGACTCTTCCACTGCTCTGTTGAAACAGTGCATCTAAGCACTAACTCTGCTGCTAATTTTGCAGCCTTGCAAAAGGTCATGCATCCATCCTACTGCAGTTTCTCCTTTTCTCCATCTCTCTTGCCCTTGGGTCTTATGGGGGACTCCAGACATTTCTCACTTCATTTTCCCTTAACTGGATTACTTCTGGACATTCAGCTGTAGGAAGGGGATGGGATTCTGGCAACTTTACTGAAGTCCAAGGGTATTTAGATTCAAGTGATGACAAATGAATGTAATTAATATATTAAAGTATGAGTCTGTAAGTACTCCTTCCCTCAGAGTAGTTTTGCTTGTTTTTAAATATAGTTTCAAAACATAATTCATTATGTAATCTGAGGGGACGAGGAGCCAATTTCCAGTTGGATACATGTCCTAGAGGACTGTAAAAGAACGTGTTATTCTGCCTAGCACCAGGGATAATGTGTGCTTCTCAAACTGACTTCATGTGAATTGCTTTCAAGTAGCTGTGCTTAAGCAAGAAGCTGGTTGGAGTGAAAGCTCCAGAGACGGCACCTCTGAAGTGTCAGGCACATATGCAGATAGGTCTGYCCCAGCCCTTCTGGCAGCCAGTACTTTGGTTTAGAAGCAGTTTTTTTGATCTAAGAATTCTTGCTCACCAGCGTCACTGGCCATGGCAAAAGGCAACCTCCCCATTCTAGGTTAAATAGCCTGATATTCCAGAAAGATGATCCATACTACTGACCTCCCATACCTGAGTACCGGATCAAAAATGTATAGGTGTTAAGGCTTTCTTGTCCCTAACTCAGTCCCAATGGCCCTCTTTAAACTGTAGCAGAATTCTTCAAGTGAATGAGGATTTAAATTTCAGTCTTGATATATTAAGGATTTTTTTTTCTTTGATCTTTAGGATCAGTTGATCTTTATTGACCTTTATTGATCTTTATTGGTCTTTACTGTTTGCTCCATTGGTTAACACATTTATCACTACCAGAGACAATGTGTTTCGATTGCACAAGATCTTTTGCTGAGAGAGTGTGGATACATAGGACTTTTACCTCTCCAGATTTGTCTTTTATTTCATGGGTCTCACATTATTCAAAGCACATGATGCAGAGGGTGAGTCAGAGCAGGAGTTTGATCAAGGGGGTCAGAATTGCCCTCAATTGCCTGTATCTCCAGAGATCATTTACAGAGTCTATGAAGATTAACTTTCTCACTGACATCTCACTGTCTAAACTGCATAGACGTCTCCCTGGAAGATCTAAAAACAGATAACAATATTGTCAAATATATTTGATCATCCGCAGTGCAAGAAAATTCTCATGATGATCTGGGAAATCATGGCACTGCAGAGCAGTATTGGTTAATATATCTATAGCTGTTACTATATTTCACCGCTAGAGAGGCACTAAAGCATTAACCACTCAGCAAATGAGTCCAAAACCAGGAGAAATGACTGCTTAACAAATCCAATGTTCTTTAAGAGGTTTAAGTTCTTTCAAGAGATCTGCCTTATTGCGTATATATACCTTCTTGCATACATATGCCATGTTGACTTATTCTTTTATTGGGAACTTGCTTTTRCACACAAATTTTAAAGATGTAAGCTGGAATAGATGGTACAAATATTATTACTAAAGCTACTTAAAATATATAGAATGAAAACTCTAGCCATTAGCCGCACAAGTAATTCATATGGTCATCCTAATTGTCAACCTAATTGAAGATAAAAGTCATCTGAAATTTTCGCCTTATATGCTAAGCATGCAAATGCTGTTTATATTGTAAATGCTTTATACCACACAGAGCTCAGCAGATCCTGTCTCCACTTCRATTAAAAGTCTGAAAATGCCCCAAAACAAATAGTTACAGTGAATTCAGTAAGGAAACCAACATTACTAGAAATGTTCCCTGAACGGTAATAATCATACTGTGTGTTGCTGGTCAGTTGTAAAAATAATGATTTTGCATTTCCCAAAGAAAATTAAAATATCAGGTTCTGAGCTGTGCACTTAGGGTCTAATAAAATATTTACTTAGSCTTGCAATAAAAAATGGAAATAATAAATGTATGTTATTTACGAAAAATGTGACTTTATACCTTTCTAAATATTTCATCACTATTGCTTTTTCAGAAAGAAATATTGGAAAGCTTTCATAGTTGAGACAGCAGGTGCCTTCATAACCTCTTGGGGTAAATTGAAATATACAGCCCTGGTAGAAGACAGTTTCTGTTTCTAATTACAAGAAAAATACCTGTATCTTCATTGTGGAGGGGGCCAAACAAGGCTATATGAGCACACCCTCACTGGAGCGTGTGCTCCAGGTGAATGAGAGTGGCTGTRCAGCTACAGAGCTGCTCTGTCACCTTACAGCTGCCAGGTGGCTCTGCAGATTGTGACTCGTTACACTACCCATGAGAAAAGAGCCTTTGCAATAGTTCTGCTGTTGAGCTTGCATATGACACGCTCAGTCCTAAGCTCACCCTCTTGACCATATCACGTAAGCAGGGCAGCAATGTTCATTGTGCATGAAAGGGGACATCAAGAAGGTCATGGAGAAGCCCAGCCCAGCCTCACGTTGTCTTCACTACCCACAGAGTGTCTTGATTTATGCCAGAAGATACATAAAGAAAATTCAGTCAGTGAAGCAGTGAACTGGTGGAGCTCTTTTCCATGCTGTGTCCTCTGTGCTCACTCTTTCCAGTGCTTCGGAGCAAGCATTTGTGTGGGATATTTTTACACTTGCCCAGTGTTGCCTGACTTGTTCTTCTGTCGGTTGGATTGTGTCTGCACACCAAATGGGAGCATGATCTCAGCCTCTCACTGCCAGCACTCCCTCTGGAGCAAGACAAGGGGTTTCCTGTAGGGAAAACCATAGTCTAGCTGCATTCACACCAGGGCTCATCCTAGAGAGATCGGATGCCTGCAAACAGCATCAAATACTCTTCCAAAACTAGCATGGTGTTGCATCATCAAGCTCCAATTTGCAAAGCCCAGGACAGCTGAAAATCAGTCACAGTGTGTATTAGAGGTGACAGAGGTGCTGCTCAAACTAGCCCAGAGCCCAGAACTTGAGCAGTATGGATGCAGCTCAAGGCTCTCTGATCTGCTGACACAGGTTACATGTGCCTGCACACTGCTTTGCCTGTAAACATACCTAACCTATTTCTAAATAAGCCAACTCAAATAGTAAGTGCAATCTATGCAATAAACTGTTTTGCAGAGTTAGGTTGCCTGAAGTAACATGTTGTTATAATTGGACTCATCTGGGTATTTGGGACAGGTTGGTTGTAACTATCCACGATAGCCCTACAGTAAACTGCAGAGACTGCTCAGATGTTGCTGTGCCTTTGTCCAATATAATCTATAACATGGAAAAAAAGAAGCCAATATGTATATTGAAAGTTGGCTGTAGACAATTGCTGCAAACCATGCTCCAACAGCATACGTTTATTATTGTGTGCAATACATGCAAATGTTAAAAAAGAAAAGCCTGCCTAAGGTCTGTTTACTTGCTAGCAGAGCAGACTGATCAGCTGGACCAGCCCAGGATTAGGGAACTGGGGGAGTGAGGGGAGAGAAACCCAAGATAGCCATAAAAATTGTCCAAATATTAATCTATGTGTCTTTGGGATCACAGAGCTGGAGCAACCTCCTGCACCACTGAGTTCAGTCTCCTGATAAGAGAAAATCTCAACATGAGCTTGGTGGTGAATGTAAGCTTTCTTAGACAGCCACTACCAGTAATGTAGCTATAACATATGGAAATGTAACTATGTTAAAATGATTTTCACTGGTAGTGAGTCAATGCTTTCTGAGATGCATCAGTGAGCAAGTCTTGGGGTCTTTTCTCCAGTGTAGGATAAGCAATGAATGACTCAGATATTTATCATGTCTACAGTAATTGTGTAGACATGGCAATTGCCTATAGTACAGCTGACATTAAATCTCATTTTTATGTATCCATATGTTTCAAAATATTTACCCTCTGGATTGACATTTACCAAATTTTCTCTTGCCTTTGTTTTCTTTTCAGTTACTGCTAAACTCCAGCTTTTGATTTACAGGAGGCTGGGACAGGTACACTTGCAAAAATATTCTAAACAGTTTGGAGTATGCCCAAACTGAAAATGGTTAGTACTTGAAACTTAGTTTAACTTAGACAAAAATTAAAGTGATAGAAAAAGTAAAAACCATGAAGTGCTATCTTAATAGGACTAATGAGATGACAGACAAGGTTGTGGAGCTCTGTGAAGGCCTGTATACTCAGAGGTGGATTCACAGTCTCAGAAATCAAGGAGCTTTTCATTGACAGCAGGGTTTGGATCAATTTTTGTAGCTTTGACATTTGTGCTTGAGCTCAGCTTGGAAGACGAAGGTTTATTTCTGGGTCAATAGGGCATCAAAGGCTCAGGCTTCCATCAGGCCTCACAGAAATATCAAGTAGGACTTCGTTATGTCACTTTGCTTGAGCAGGAGGTTAGAAAATGCCTCTTCATCCCTCTGCAGCTCATCATCTTCCAGGTAGTGGAGTTGATCATTATGCTTAATCAGATGATTATATAAGTTTTTACATTGTTGATTTGGCAGTGCCTCCTTCTTCTCTGCTTCAGAGAAGTCTCATGACTTTTGCTCATCTGAGAAGTCTGATCTCTACTGAAATGCCCAGATTCTCTGTGGCAATGCTAATCTGCAATCATATTCAAACCCTCCAGGACAAGTTTCAAATTTGTGTGGGCTTATTACACTGCCCTTGAAAGTTTCCCAATCAGTCTTTTCATGTACATACTAAACTATTTCCTAAATGGACTCCAAGCCAGGACACGAGCCTCCTTCATTCATTTGTATGCTGTTGGCTTCATGCAAACAACACTAGCTCTGTGGTTTTGTGAAATGGACTCATTTATCACTGTATGTGATGGTGATGATACCACCACCCTTTACTTATGTCAGATGCCTCACAGCTGTGTGATCAGACAGATTTCTTGTTCTTCTGGCAAGGCTTCATGAAAGGCACAACGCTAAAGATGAAAGGTCAGTTTTATATAATGGATGCAAACAATGAGTAGCAGATTAAACTAGCTTTCTGGTAAATGGTGCCATTACTTTCCAGTAAATAGTGTCATGAATTATTTGATGAATAACATAAGTTGTGAGATAAAGAAGATACTCATTAAATGATGGAAATTTAGGCAGCTCTCTAAACTCAAATACGCATTTAGCTTTCTTTCCACTATGATCTAGTCCTTGAAACATTTACCAACAGGTCATTTTAGCTAGACTAACTAATGAAATCTGTGTATGAGTCTAAACTAAGTTCCAGCTGGGGCAATAGTATAATAGAATTTGTTTTCAGAGTTGCAGGAATGTTAAATGGTAGGAAGGATGCGACCCATCAGAAAATACCTCTTCCAGGGAATACAACTGAAAGTCCATGAGCAATCCCCCAGACTCTGGACATGGGCTTCCTCCTGAGAACCATCCCCGCTACTGACATCACTGACATTTCAAGCAATCATTTCAGTTTCCTTTGCTAGCAAAGCAGAGAAAGTTTCTCTGTGGAGGTAGGAGCTTTTCTGTGGTTTTACTTCCAGGTGAAATTACAGCTGGTATGGCTGATAGCCAGCATAATGACTGGAATAAGTCCCCTCTGCAGTGGAAGAGAATTATTAAACAGAAGAAAGATTACCTCCAGCCTAAAATATTCAGTCCTGTTGTCTTTACAGAAGTAGCAACACCAAGATCCATGGGGAATCTCATATGAAGAACAGGAGGGAAATATAATCTGGTCAAGTAACAAAATCTATTTAAAGATACTGTCTTTCAAATAACTCCACAGCAGAGCTGGACAAATACTAGAAAGCATTTGTGAACTGTTGCTAGGGAATCTGTGAACAAAAGAGCGAGGCTCTAAAAAGCACTTCCAACAGGGATGTTGGAAGGTCACAAATGTACCTTTTTAAAACAGAACTTGATAAACTGAGAAAGCAATTATAATAAGCAGTCCCCAGTGACCTCCAGGAGACTCAGCTTGGTAACCTAGCAAGGCCCCTTCCAATTCTCTGTCACCACACTTAAAAGCCACTTAGTTTAAGTATGTTTTAGCCTTTTTATTTGCTCTTTCATAAACACTTGTGCCAAAAGGTTTCTGTTTGCACAATTATGTGGGGAATGGTTGTTCTGGGCATGCACATGTGTGTTCATGTGTGCAGTTACTTACACAATTGGCTCTGTGTGCCAGGCCAGATGTCCTCTTCTGTTGAAGTTTCAATCATCTGTCGAGACAGCAGAAATAAGTTCCATATTTCCTAGGAGAACAGCAACTGACTTTGGAAAATAAAATGGCAAATGGCATCTTGATGGGATCAGTTGTGATGTCTGCCCATAGCTTCATCCTCATCTCTGCTGTAAGAGAAGGGGGCAGGAGTTTTGTGGCACCTGGCTTGCCCTTTATGAACATGTTATCTTTGTCATACCCATAAGCAAGGAAGATCTTGGCTAATCTTGGCAAAGACAGTCATGGCTATACATACAGGATAACGTGGCCTGATCACACTGTGCATCTTGGCTTCCCCATCCCCATCAAAGCTCCTTCACATTCTCAGGGATTCCTGTGCCACACCAGCATCTTCTTCACAAGTCTTCAGCCAGCAAACACCCTCAGCCAGCAGTCAAAATCTGTTAGTGAATAACTCCTGTCAGAACAAAGGGCGTTGCTCTCTGAGCAAACTCTGCAGAAGAGCCCGCTGAGACTCCCTTTCCTCCCGTATCAGACAGGGCTGCAAATCAGAGAAGGATGCTAATCCCACAAACAAATATTTATACAATCTCATTGACCGTTTCTGCCAAAGGTCACTGTGGAAAAATATAACGCAATAAATTTTTATAAACATCACTTATTTGCATCCTTTTCTTTAGAAATTGCAACACGTTCACTTTCTAAGTAGTTTTCAAGAAGGGTGAGGTACAAAGCACAAAAATAGACATTTTGCAATTATAATTCATCTTCAGTTTAGCTGGAAGAAGCAGATTTGCAGATACATKTTCATCCAAATCGGCTTCCATTACTGGTTCAGGCTTTTTCCATCTTGCCTGAATAACCAAATGCGGATCACAGAAAAAGGGAATCTGTTATTATTAATTTCTTCTTTTTGGCATCAGTGGAGACCTTTGTTTATTGTTTGTTTTGGATAATATAATCCAATGAAATGATCTTTTTCCTCATCCATCTTTGTGATGGTTTCTCACTCTCAGAACATGTTACCCTCAATCAACATTTTCTGTGTTTGACTGCTGAGATGGCATTCATCAGGATCTTTTTTGAATTGTCTAAAAATCGATACCAAGAGCACTGCACCAAAAATGTAAATAGACTCTCCCCAACTCTTTTTTTGGCACCTGCATTATGGGCTGAATCTAGTTCAGTAGGTAGTCAGTCCATCTCTCAAATATCCTGCCTGCAAATAGGGCACGATGTTCTTCTGGCTCCTCAGTGGTGACTTTGCCACCACAGATTCTGCAGCTGCCACATTATTTTCCATGCCTTTCATCCTATAGTAAATTATTACCTAAATTATTGCCTATAGTAAATTATTTTATCTTCACTGATAAATTGTGAAATTCATTTGAAACAGAGCTGACTATGTACATCATACTCATCTGTCCTCCCCAAAGGTCCAAGCTAAGATAGATCTTTGGGACAGATACTGTAAAAYTTTGGAGCATTGGGATGACCTAAGTTTCTCCCTGGAAGTAGCTGTCTCTGTTGAGTAGATTATACCGTTTGGTTGCATTTTAGACAGGTAAAAGTGTGGGAGATGAATACAGCCCCTTGTATCTTGCTCACACCTGAACGACAGTTGTGCACAAAAGAGGAGAAGGATGCAGAGGCAGCCCAGGAGTGAGTTGGTGGTTCACATGTGAGACCTTCTAATCTTTCATTGACTCGTCAGTCAACCTGCACCCTCGGACAGAGGTGGGGGACCCATGCAGGCAAACGTGTGACCAAAGCCTTATGAGAAGCAGGGCATGTAGTGGAACTTGCAAAGTCAGGCTTAGCCAAGCACAGATGACTTTTGTTGCTTGCTCTACAAAGATTTTTAAAAACAAATTSTCTACTAGAGGCTTTTTCAAAATTACTCTAAGTTGTTAAAACTATAAAATTATCTACCAATCTGGAAACAATAAATCTCAAAGCTAGAACACTAATCACATTTCCAAACACCCTCCTAAACAGCACTTTTAATTTGAATTATGGATAGTAGCTGCAGCTGTRTTCAAATCAGAATGACACTCAGAGCTCCATCATACTGGAATGTGACTGCAGCTTCACAGTTCTGTCACTGAGCTGATGGGTCATTCCCAATTGCTGTGTGAGCAGAAATCCACTCCTGACAGCACTGCTTGGAAATGCAAGCAAGATATAGTCTGTAACAGCAGTTTATGTGCAAACAAAGTATGGTCTCCTAGTCATGAYCAGTGGAAAATATTTTGAATAACCAGGTCCTGATCTGTTCTCTGTGCAGGTTGCTTGGACAGACCTTTGAAACATTGGACCTAGTCTCTACCCTCACCTAGGAGACAGATTTAAGTTGGAGGCAGAGCTTTTGACACAGCAGATTTTCCCTTCTGATTCCAGGAYCAAATTTGACATTATGCATTTGCAGGAGAGGAGCTCAGCATTTCAAYACCCTATATCTTAGCTCTCATTGGTATGACCTAGAAACAAAAACCATGTGACAAAGAAGTRAGGTTTGTCTGTCTGTAACTACAACCTATGGTGTGTATCTCAAACAAGGCAAGCAGTGGTTATCTCAGATCATACTTACAATCTTACAATTCTCTCAGGTACAGTTCCTCATTTCTTCATCTATTCTCATTTGCAGAGACTCCTTCTGATTTGAAATAAGGCACCAAAATTTTACTCCTGATATTTATCAAATTTCCTAGCCACCTAGAGCTGTGCCTGGAGGGATTTACCTCAATATAGAACAACGACATCCACTTGAGGATCCCGTTAGTAATTCTGTAAATTGTCACCTGGTCTGTTTATTCTCAATATTACCCTTGACTGTACAAAACTTGCCATATCAATAGAATGTCTTCTACTCYGAAGGAGTTCACATCTGTTCATGTATGTGCATAATTTAAAATAAGTCTATGGAAAATAGTCGAAGCACACCTTTGGTGTTACTTAATCTTTGGATTCTAAAACTAAATTAAAAATAACCTTACTTTGTTACTCTTTTACTTTCAAGCATTTTTAAGGCTGTTTTCCTGGCATGGCCATTTAAAAACTGAAGGAAAGAATGTTTTTATTAAATGAAATATAATTAAAAACCAAACATTTTTAACAACCTCCTCTTAATTTCTGGACCAAGTGTTGAAAGACAGCACTCYTTTCACAACTCTCCCAATAAAAAAAGATATCCTGTTCATTTTTCTAGTTTGCTGTGATGCTGCCCAGTACAAATCCATTCAATGATAAATTTTTAGCTCAGAATGCAGCAAGCCTGCCCATACATTAACGGATCATTTCAGAACTGTAAAGAAGAACCCCAAAGTATATTCATGGTGTAGCTGTGCTTGTGGCCAGACTTCAGTGTGCTATTACATTCATTTGGCTGTTAGAGGCAGGAACAGATTCACATCTTCAGAAAGGAAAGCATCCCAGCAGTGGTTTCTTTGCTCTTGATTTGTATGCATGCCTCTGACTCGTGCTGTGACTGCCACAGCCCAAAGGAGAACCAGATCTCCTTCTCATTCAGCCTTGCATAAATAAAAATACCATTAAATGCTATTTAAAATATGTTACATTTAACAAATCGACATGAAATCTTTCACAATTTATTGTACTTGGCAATATTAATAAATGTGGTCTATATTTTACAAATCAAGAACATGTTTTCTGGAGGTGTGCACGCTTGAAATCATTTCTGCTCAGAATTCTGCTCCTATTTCAATCAGGAARTGTTTTCCCCTATTTTACTGCATACATGTCTATGAGAGTGACTATAGAACATATTTTAGCCAAACAATATATTTTTTCTCCTCCCACCAGATGGGAAATGCTTTTTCCTCATTGAAAAATATCATCTTGTATTGATTATCAATCACCATAAATAAGTTATAAGAGCCTGAGCAGGTCCATTTACTTTTAAAAAAAGGAATTCTCAGGATAGAATAACGAAAACAATTAGATATTGCAACATGCTTTGCCCTTTTATCATGAAAAGTTTGGGAGTTAAATCACTAATGCCATCCTCTTTAAACCTTTACGAAGGTTTACTAATACGAAGTTACTAATCTTTTACCCTCTTTACCCTTAATTTTACAGGTACATTTTAAAGAGCTATCACAAATTATAGAGTTTTATGACTTCCAGATGTTCTGGTAGGTGCTGAGAGATGCATCAATCTGTAACCCACTGATATCCAAAATGCAGCATTTGCTTGATACATATCTACCCCATAAAAAGAGTTGTGGAACTACTGTTTTCTATCTGTAAATAATGCTGCAGCTTGCACACATAAATCAACAAAAGGAGGCAGATTGCAAGTCATGTTTTTTTATTAAGGTTAGTTGGAGCCCAGCCTTTCTACAACTCTGAGCACCTCCAGAGCCAACTCCAGGCAAACTCCTTGCAACAATGAATTGTGCAACGTCCTTCACTCTTAGATGGATGTATTGGCCAGACTGCCCATTTTCATCTCCGAGCCACCAGTTGCCCAAATCTGTAGCTGTTCTGGGGCAGGCTTTGTCTCTTTGAAGGAGAAGCTGAAACCAGACTTGATGAGAATGGGCACAGGAGTCCTGGCTCAGTCAGTGAAACCAAATCAGGAGAGAGCGGATCTGCAGAAATATTTCCACTGGTTTCAGTAGACTTTGGAGAAGACCTTATCATTAACCCACACTACTCAACAACATAAAGCAAGTGGGAGGCTTTGTGCACACTGTTCTGGCAGAAAATCTGTTTTTAAGACGCATAAAATTCAGCAGCAGATCCTCAGACTCTCTTGCTGGAATAACCTGCATCTCCCTGAAAGCAAATTTCTTTTTCTGTAACATGAAGGCTATGCCTCTTGTTACTGTGACCTAGGCTCATTTACTGTGTCTTTTCATCCAGACATCAGCTGGAGATTTATAGCACAACTTATGAATCAAGATGTTAGATTACATTATTGCATTTAAGTATTTTAAATGTTATCTGTTACTGTGAGAGGGCATTTTATGTTSTTTGTTAAAACTGTCATGGCTCAATTTTTTAAATTTTAAGCTTAAAACCAAGCCAACTGTTACAGTTGCTTCTGAAGGGTAAGCGAAGCAGGTTTCACTATTTACCTTGACCTTTCTGTTATGTATTAAAATATGCCCCCTCCTTTCTTYATTGATAACATTGCAAATGTGATATGATGAATCTCTTGTCAGGAGGTTGTCATTCTTTCTAGTTTTATATTTTTCAGATGAAAAAAATATTGAAGATCAGATTGTGCATCCACAAGCACATGCTCTCCTTCCCCCATGCTTTACAGCAAGGCTGATTTTGACCAGTTGACCTCAAGGCATCAGAAACCTTGCATGTGTTCATATTTAGATCCCAAGTGTTTTTATTGTTCTGCCTTTGCAATCTTTTCTATATCTTAATTTTAAACAGTGAACAATACAAAATAAAATATTTCTAATTCATCTGGTTTCATTTATTAATCATTGATACAGAAAAGAACAAAGTATATTTATTGTGGTATGAATTTAAACATTTTTCTCGTTCCAACTTTTTTTAGACTTGAAAAAGATGATCTTATATCACCTATACACGCTTTACATCACTGTATCACAACTCATTGCTGTAAGCAAAAGCTGAGGTGAAGGTAGAGAGAATGTTTTAATAATCACTTACTTCTGAAATGGAATGAAACWTGACTAAGAAAAAAGTTGAGTCCAGGAGAAATATCCACAGTAAAATATGTGGACATATGGAATGACTGAACATTCTTCCCAGACAGTTCCTTGATATTAAAGTCCATGCTTTTAGCATTAAGGACTCTTCTGTTCATGTGCTGGACAAAATACAACATTTTTGCTACATTCAGGTATGTAGTTAAGTGGCACCTTGGCCTGAATGGGCTCCTTTGACATGGCTCTTTGCAGTCAAAGGAATAATGTTTCACCTTGGCTGGCGCTCTCTGAAAAACACCACCATCCAGTAATGCATTCCTAGCTCATCTTCCAGGAGCTCCCCACTAAGAAGTACTGTGTGTTATACTAGATAAGGGCAAGAATTTCAGGTTTTGGTTTTTTTCTCAAATGATTAAAGAGGTTGCGTCATTGCTAATACATCATCTGTAACACAGTGCTCTCTGCCAAGGAAAATCCCACACAAACACATCAAGGCAACAAGTAAAGTAGCAGACATGAGCAAACCCAGCATTCCTGGAGACCTGTGTTGAACTGCTACTGCTGGCAACAACTCAGCATGCACATGAAAGGCTCTGTATACTCAACCATAKGTTACTTAGAAATCTAAGCTGCTTACCCACAAATCTTCCAGGCTAGCTAGTGCAGAGAATAGGATGGATGGGGGAGAGAGATGCAGTAGTCATAAGAGCCATTTCCCTGGAGCCCTTGCCACATTCCCAAGAGCCCTCGCCACATGGTGTTCCATTTAAGAAAAGGGGAGGAAAGACTTAAGGAAACTTTTTGAAGATTCATTTTGGTGGGGACTGGTACAAGTTTACTCCCTAGAAGAGCAAGTGTGTTAAAAACAGAAGACATCTTTACAGACTGTATGTAGCACTGTATGTCTAATAATCAAACAGTACTTGTTGAGATCCACCAAAGTCATCAAGGTTGAAAATGGTCTGGTACAGTGAGAGAAAGTCCACACAAACAGATGTCTCCTGAGCAAATTGATAAACCTGGAAAGGAGTTCAAGACATATCCCTGATATGACCAAGTATATGCCATTATCATCGTGGTGGATATTGGTCTGACCAGTTCTTAAATCTCCCCTCAATAAGGACACCCTGCAGCCTTCCCAAGAAATTTATCACAGCGCTTCATTATTTTACTAATAGAATTTGTTGTACTCTGTAAGCAAAATCTTTCACACTGCAATTTAAGTCCATTTCTTATCATTATCAAGCATAAGGGATATAAAGAAAACACTATTCCCTTCTAGTCTACAGTAGCCTTTTTTATCTCAGTGTTTGCTGCCATATTCTTGTCTCAAGATTTTCTTCTATAGGCTAACTAACTTCATCTCACCCAGTATTTGTCTTGAACAATTTTTTTACCTCCCCTTTTATTCTAACACAATTAATAATTATTTCCTATTATTCTAGAACTTAAAAATAACCTTTCATAAAATACTAATACATCATTTCACTACCTCACGATACCACACTTTTCCAGCACTCTGTTCTATGACTTAATCATAGAATCATTAAGGTTGGAAGGGACCTTTGCAGATCACCTAGTTCAACTTCCCTGCACATGCAGGGTCACCTAGAGCATGTCACTTTAGAGTGGTTACTCTACAAGTTAGTGAAAATATTTCACAATTTTATTTAGACTAGTAGATAGACAGAAATGAGAGACCCATAGCATTTCTGTTAGACTATAAGCTGAAAATATCTCTAAGTTCTTAAAAAAATATAGCAGTTTATGACCACAAAATGCATTTATACTACACCATTTTAATTTGCATTCATAAGTACATATTATAAATATAAAATTCTCACCTTCCCAATCTTGCCACTGTATATTCAAGCATCCAGATGCTCTCATATACTGTGCATATTAGGAGATGTTAACTTCGTAGAATTTGATTTAAAGTCATTCTTAACTTTTGTGGTCATCAAACGCCCTCAGTTGCCAAACAACCTACATGAGACTGTGTAATCAGATATTATCATCATCTTGACCTAAACTTGAATTGGGAGCAATGATTCTAATACTGATGTATTTCTGTTTAACTCACCAGGATTTGTCATTGTATATGGCATGCTTTAGATCTGAATTTAAATTGGTCCCTTGCTACCTTCTGAACTGTTACTTAGTGTCTTCTTGTTCTCAGAGGGGTGTATCCATGGCTTCTAATTTTGACTACATCATAAAAACCATAAGTCTGAAGACAGGTGGTACATTTATGTACATTGAAAGGACAAAGTCATCMAAGTCATATGACACAAACCCTAAAAACTCTCTTCCAGACTATTGAATTTTGCTCTGAATGCATGAATTTACATGTTTACAGCTAACATGGTTGAAACTTGACCGAGTATTTTAACCTGAGTGCAGATTTGCAGATTTGCAATTTTTATTTTTTTTGCACATTTGTGTACAGTCATATGCAGTCCTCTCATATCTCCAACAGCAAAAACTGCAGCAGTGTTGTTATAACCATACATAGCTACATATAACATCTGGAACCCAACCAACAGCCAGATACGAGGGATCATCCATAAAAGTTTCACATAGCTAAAGAGAGCAGTCAACCCACTCTTAATAAATTTAACTTCTTCACAGATTCTCTGCTCAGCTTYATGGTCTAAGGTGGTTCTCTTTAAAGAGACGTATACATTCATATGAATGTATGCAGGTCACCTGGAAAACATCCAARCCCTTCCTTAGAACAATCACACACAAATTTCTGGATATATTAAGCAAGATCTTTGTGCTTTAGTAATGATATTACTCACAGCAGTGAAGATTTATTTGTTGTAGCAGTGGGCTCAGCACAATTTCAGACCTTCAAATAAGTCATAAGATAAGCAAGTCAGAAGCTGTGGRTGTGTCAAGTAATTTGACTTGCACACCTATCTTTCTTTTGGCATCTGCCAATTGTGATATGCACAAATGATACAGCCSAGGGATTGCTGACTCTTACTGGTACTTGTGAAAGTGAGATATAGAATGGTAAATATTAAATATCTACCTGCTTGATTTGGAGAATCAGGTAATATATTTCTGGCAGGATGAAACACTATCCAAGAAACAYGACAGCTGTATTCGACACGTGACTAAATGCCAACCTTTAAGTTAAAATATTGCAGGTCTGTTTTACTGCATTATATCTAGTAAAAAAAAAAAAAAAAGATGTTTCTTGGTGTTAGAGGAAAATACACACTAGGAATAATCTCAGTCTGAAAAAAATACATTTTGTGACCAAGAGCTCAGTGCAAAGAGTTATCACAGTTAGCATGCAGTGAGCTTTGATGTGGAGCAGAAAAACAAGGAAATGGTCAGTGACCTGGTATTAGATGTAATGCTGAAGTTTATCACTCAACCAGACGGAGCAATGCAACAGGAAGGTCTGTAAATAAATTAATCTTCACTTCTCTTGCACTTTGAGTTAAATAGTGGATATGCTATGGTAACTACGTCTTGTGCAAGCTGGAAGGCAGCTTTCAAAACTGCTAACCTAAAATCATTTTGTCACTAATTGAACTGAAGTCTTCCTGGTGTCAATGGAGGATTTCTTGTTTTAACCAAAGAGATTGCATCTGGAATGTACAGAAATTGCTATTAATATTTGGCAATCAGGGGCTGTACTTCTTGCTTAGGATGAGAACCACTTCAACCACCCCTTGCATAAAGCAACTTCATTCAAAGCCATACCATGGTCCAACCATTGACTCTGTATGTCATCCCCTGATGTTCAGAACCTGAATGCTATCCTAACCCTAACTGCTCGTGGTGTCTATCAGCTTGTACATAGTACTGTTCTGGTTACAACATGACTATGGTTGCAAACTCACCACAGTGTGTGAGAAATCCCTTGTATCACAGGATTGAAGCACCTCAGTCTGAGCAGGAGAGTGAACATGGCTCTGGATGGCTGCTCTCGTCACAGGGACACAAACATCTCCTCTGACTGGGCCTCAAAGGACAGCATCCCTCCTCTCCCCAATGTGGAGCACAATCTGACTGGCAAGTGATAGGAGTACTCTAAAACCATGGTCTGAACAGACCACTCTACTCCTGATGGTGAAATAACATCCAGTTTATTAACCCAGGCCAGAAGCAAGTCTTCTCTGATCAAGCTGCCCAGGAAGAGGCAGTGGCCAAGCTCTACTAGAAAACTTTACACTTTTAAATACAACTAGATTTCTAAATACAATTGGTGATTAACTCTTATCCTGATGAAACTTCGAGTGCCCAGGTTCTTAGCAGGGCATCTAGACCCTCTTGCGTCTAGATGTGCTGATTTTTTCCTGGTGCAATTTGTTGAATATATTGTTATGTGTTTACAACGATTTGGCTGACCACAGTCATGTCCATGCAAATATCTGAAGCCAAATACTAACACACTTTCAGCACAAGTACTTGTCTTTAACTTTCTGCTAAGGAAGAATTATTAAGATAATAATTAAGATAATTCTTCAAATTGTCTTAATTGCTATTCATCTGCTTGAAGAGGTTTCCTACGTTTTACACTGAAGATAGGATGCTTTTTAATCTAGATAGATAGACAGGAAAAGAAGCAACTAATAAAAAACAAATAATTCTGGAATAACCCAGAGACAGAAATTTCTTTGAATAAACTATTCCTTTAATACTTATGAACAACAAATACAGCCACTGAAATAATTTTGTGAATGACTCATGTTCAGAAAAAGACCAAAACTCACTGGACAGTTTGTTCAAAACAAATAATTTAAACAGCTCTAAAAATATTTTGGGGGTTTTTCCTTACAGGGGAAAAAATACTATTGCACTGAAAAGAACTTGTTGAAAGAGGAAAAAAAAAGTCAAGGGCTGGCTCATAACCCTGTAATCCAGTCCAAATAAGGACAGTATGTGGCCTCACTGTCACAGGAGCAGAGCATTGACCAGACCATGCCTGACAATTTGATACTTCCCTCTGAAGCGTGGGAGCGAAAAACCGCCTGGCTGGCTTAACAGAGCTCCCGTCTGCCCCAGGCCGTGCCAGGCTGAACTGATGGGCTCTGCAGCCACCGCAGCCCTCCGACAAGCCCTGGTAACACAAGTCACCAACAAGCCGGGGAGCACCTCGTGCTGCTGTCCTGTGCAGTGCAGGCAACGGGAGAAGTCTGGGCTTGGGCTTGCAAACTTCCAAATCTTGAACTGGTAGGTTGTGAAAGTACACACAGCTTTAAGCAAGGAGACATGCAARGTGCTCACACTTTTGAACGTATTCTGCTCATTCCTGGTGCCTCGATCCACAGCTAGACTGGTCCTTTTGACAGCTCCTGCCTCACTGTCCCTCTAATGCTTTCTGACTCCCTGCCATTCCCCTGTTGTGTGATACAGCATTAAGTGCATTCCTGAAATCCAAAGAAATTACGTCTGTCCAGCTGGGATAACGTACCCCAGTAAYCCAAATACACTTATCAGACATGAGCTATTTTTTAACCCCCCTTGCTGAGCAACTTTTAATAACTCAAATCTAAATAAAKCTCCTATAAGTCAACACATGCATTTCTTCCCCTTCACGTGCTTCAGTTTATAGACAGCTAGAAACACCTTGTAACTTGCTTCCTTGTACAACACAGGTAGAATGCTCCTTACCCTGCTAGGACTGTCTTGGGCATATCTCACTCAGCCCAGAAACTATGAAAATAAATTAAACATAGATACCTCTGTGCACATGGAAATATCTTGGGGAAAAAATGAGCTGGATGTATTTGAAGTGAATCCTCTCTTCTAGATCTCTGTAGAAAACTGGCTTCAAGAGCAGAGAACAGAACAGAAGGACACATTGATCAGCAGGAGACTGGTCACTGAAGCTGCTMATGGAGAAATGTGCAGTTTTACTAGGGACACAGCAGTCTAGGGAGGCAGRAAACATCAGTCCATATTTCAAAGGAGAAGCCACATGCAAAAATGACCTGCTGAGCCTCAGTCCACCAACTGCTTGGGAGCATGGGGTAAACTGAGGCAGGGGAATATGTCCAGATAGTTGCAATGTAGTCTGGGTTTGCATGCTTTTTGAGTTACTGAAAGAGTGATCACTTTGTGAATCTTCCACAAACWGTACCAAAGTCTCTGTATCTGTTTTCAGTACAAATCAGAGAAGATTGATCCCCTAAAAKAGTGAGTAATAGAGCTTGTGTAAGAAAATTGCAGTCAGCTGGGCATACATTGGGCAGAGCGGCTCTGCACCTTGACTGCAGTGCATGTGCCACGATACCTACCAGAACATGCAATGACTTGCTCCAGGCTGATGCTACTGCACCGATTCCCTTGTCATAACAAGATAAAGAGATAAATTGCCCTTAATAGGCCACAAAATGATGTAGACAACAATAAAAAAAGGAAATGCAAAAATATACATATACATACATATATGCAAGGATACAGATTCCCAGGATATTTGTTACCAGGGAACTAACTCAYATTATATAAAATGAAAAGCAACACATCAATGCTAAGAATCAACTAAATGTTTTYGACAGTGCAGTACAAATACAGCTTCAATCTGCAGTTAGTCCACAAGAAAGGATTTCTTGCCCATACAGAGCAAATTACAGGAYTGGGGCCAAAAGCAGCAAAATTCTTCCCAAGTACTGAAGACAAGAGTGATCTTTGCAACATGATACTTAGCACAAGCCACCACACATCTTGTTTCTGCCACTTTTAGGAGAAAAGACTTCACAAGATATTTACCATTTACGCATTTTTAGTGATATTATGTACATTTGGGAAGACCAGAAGCCTGCTCTGCAACAGGTTGTCTATGTTAGCTTGAATGATGCAAGTTTCATGCCCATTGCTTTGGCATAATTGCAACCAGCATAACTGTACCTGAAACCAGCTCTTGAACAGGCATCTAGCTCAGGCTGATGAATGAGACCCCCTCGCTGTAATGCCCTGCAGTGCTGCTGATCCAGGGCTGATATTTCTCTGTTCTAGACAAGTGTAATTGGGGGCAGAAGTATAAAAAGAGAAACTCTGGATTTAAAAGGAAAGAAGGAAACTGCCTGTGACAAGTTTTTTTTTTTTTTTTTTTCTTCCATGAACACTGGCTGCTGGAAAGCTGCTTGGAGGGCTGGAATGCTAGAAGTGGTCCCTGCAGAAATAGATTAGCTGGCAGAGAGCAAGTGAGGAGGTCAAAAGGCGAAAAATAAATGCAATCTATCACATGGCTCTACCATTTATCACCTGGTTAGAGGAATTAAGGAAATCACAAGGATCTCATCGCTTTTCTGAAGATGACCCTACCACTTTGGGTTAACTGGTTAAACTTGTGCACAGGGATGGTGAACTGGACCCAGCTAGTTTGCTTCATCTGGCAGGCTCCTGTTTGAGGAGCAAACATATGTCAATAGCTTTAACATGATCAATCCTTGTAGCAAAGAGCTGGACAGGAGATTTCATACCCAGACTGGGAAATTTCCATGGCAGTTTTACAATTCAGAAAATATACATATCACACACACACATCTGCAGTAAGTGCAGGAGATTAGCATTGGAACTGACAACTTGTAAGCCAAGTTTTAGCTTTATGTGATTTGAAACAGCTGAGTGATAAATTAAAATAAAACCCAATGCCAGCAGCTCCTTCGCGCTAGCGGCTTGGTGGGTGCTCCTGTCATACGAGCCCGGTGAATGCGTGTTGCTGTAATTGCCTGGGTGGTGGTGGTAGAACAAATGTGACTCTTCCAAGGCAGTGTTGGCACTGACAATAATTGCTAACAGATTTAGTTTCCTATTCACCTCTTTTTTACCTTCTGGCTCCTTCTTAACTTATCAGCAGATTTTATTTTTGAGTTATTAGAAATTGCATCCTTCTTTTATTGATTCTTGCAAGTTGCCAGCCAGCTGCTAATTGCTTCCAGCTCTGGCATTTTGAAATTACTGATTTCCTTTCAGATACCTTAATCATTCATATATCTTCCTCCTCATGCCTCCACTCCCTGTTGACTTTCTTTGGCTGGAGATTTTCTCAGAGGAATGTCAGATCAGTTAACCCTCATTGTTCTAGCCAAGTGCTGCTCTCATTCCTACAGCAAAGGGTTAGTCAAGAACTGTTGATAAGTRTAAATCTTTGTCTAACTCATCCTCGGCACAAATACTTTGAATACAAAGACACTGAATTTGGACATCTGATTCCCTAGATGAGCAGGTTTGCATTTATATACACATATTCACAGGCACACACATACATAAATCAAATTAGAAAGTSTGTTGTCTGTGTGTGTACATAAACTTAAATATAAAATCATAGAATCATTATGGTTGGAAAAGACCTTCAAGATCATCAAGTTCAACCGTAAAGCCATCACCATCATGTCTGCTAAACTGTGTCCCTGAGCACCTCATCCACATGTTTCTTGAAAGCTACAAGGGACAGTGACTCTTCCCTGGGCAGCCTGTTCCAATGTTTCACCACTCTTTCTGTGTAGAAATATTTCCTAATATCTAACATGAACCTCCCCTGGTGCAAYGTGAGGCCATTTTTAATTTATATACTATATAATGTGTAGACAAATGCATGCATACATATGTASCTTTAAATTAACATTTTACTACTGGTTTATGATTTCTTCCTCTTGCTTCTCTGCTTCATGGCTCCAAGAGCGGAATGAACCATGCTGCTCTGAGACCATTGGAGCCACCCAAAAGTCACAGGTTAGCAAGTTACCACATACCTGGTAGCTGCTGACAGACATGTTCCTAGCCCAGGGCGAAGGCAAGGGAAGGTGATTGACTGCAAGAGCTTTCTCTCTGCAGGCAAAGATAACCTGAATTACTCCACATTGGCTGGCACCCACCTACCCCTTGGCTGCCTCCTTGCAGGGCTGTTGTAAGATAGTCTGGTGACACAGGTGGGATAGTCTGGTGACACAGGTGGGACATCGGTGCTGTCACATTTCTAGAGGACAGTCTGAGCACTATAAAGGGCCTGGACCTGTTGATGTTTAATCATGTGCAGGTGGCCAACATAGCAGCACGAAACAAAGCCCGGAGACCAGACCAGAGGTCAGTCTAATGCCAGACTGATACCAGCCRTGTGCCATCTCCTTCTTGAGCCACAGCATTATATCCCACTTATTTTATTCGTCCCTTCTACATTGCCTCTTCTGCACCATGAAGATTTGAGATAAAAAAGAAAAAGAAAGAAAAAAAAAAGAAAATTTTGCTTCCTTCAAAAATCTGTCCTGATCCAGATTGTGCCACAAACACTAAACTTTTTACCACCTGTAAGCCCAGTCTGCCACAGAATGAAAGTTTCCAGGATCACCTGCCTCCCGGATTTGCTTGAAAGGCCATTTTTTCATTATGGGGCATGTGCTAAAAGYAACACAGTCCTGTGGAACTTAAAAATCAATTCATCACAAATGCCATGCTCTGCACTGTCATGCGGAGCTCTTTTAAAAATCCATGACCTGTAAAGGAATGACAACTGCACCTGGGGTCACGAAAGGACAACTTCTTTCCATATTATACAGCCGCTCCTTCCCCAAGTCTTGGCTAAACTACCCTACTGGTGTGCTGAGAACAGCTCATCACAGCTGCTAAGCATATGTTTAATTTTAAGGATCAATCCCTGGCAAGCAATTTAGCTTTCATTTGCATTAAACGCAAGTGGTAATAAAGTGTCTCKTTGCATAGTGAGAACAGAAGCAATCAGAAATTGCTGCCCAAATAAGATCCTGCCTATGAGGGCCTGAAGGAACCCAAGGACTCAGAATGGCCATGTCTTTACTTCCATAGGCTGCTTCCAGTCCCACACACTATGTTTTGGTTGAAGTTTCCTGCGGAACGTGTGCTCAGGCTTCAGTGAAGATCAGAGGGACAATGTAGACAACAAATATCTTTATGATGAAATGAGATTTTTTTTTGAAAGACTAGATGTTCTTCTATATGTAGTAGCTTACACAACTCAAAAGCTCTTTGACAGGGAATTGTCTTTCTGTTTCATTTAGTTTAAAAGATTTATTGCCAATGAGAAATATATTTCAATGGCAAAATTTCTGTTTAACATCCAACTTTCAGATTATTGATGAATCTACCTTTGTTTTGATTGATCTAGCCTTATGTTTTCAAGCTCTAATGCTTCATGGCCTGTAAAGATGGTCCAGCATCACAGTTACAAACAAGTTCAGTAAGTACAAACAAGGCTTTGAATATTAGCTTTCTACTGCATACGCACAGCAGATGTGCCTGATAGTAAGGGAGAGGTAGAGTATCACTGTGTGTCCTGAATTTTAAACAAAGTTGTACTCACTCCAGTTAAACCAGATCCTCTAACTAAACCTGTGCATTCCTTGTCCCAGTTGATTGGATAGTATATCTTTCTAGTTCATCAAAAACTTAAATTTCTCCTGGACTTTGAAAGTTTATGGATGAATAAGCAAATATTGAAGGAGAATTAACTGTATTTCCAAATCCACAGGATTTCCCTTAAAATTCCAACAAATCTCAAATTCCTTTTCTCTTTCTGTGGTAGAACTATGTTTCTTCAYGGATATCTCAGCCAAAAAAAATTTTCAGTCTTTTCTTTGCCTTGGACWTTCTAGAAATGTCACTGTGTCACTAATAGTCTTTTCCTAGCTTTATCACAGTTACTCTAGTCCTCATCTTCCTAAACATGACCATATATAAGATGGTTCACTAAAGTTTAACTGGACTGTATCTGCCCTGCAGTCTTGTCTAAACTATAAGACAAATCCACTGAATATGTCTACTGAAACCTTACTGTTATGCTTTATCTTCTTTTTCATTCAKTTCTTTGTCTCTATTTTTTCTTTCACCATTCCTGTACCCCAAAAGAGACGAGATGTTATGGGAGTTGCTTATCACTGCGCCTATCTATGTCATATAACATGTTTTTTTATGCAAGTAGAAATCCTAGGTAATAAAGTGTTGAATCAGGTATTTATTCATATCAATAAGTTAACTATTCTTGGGATATTCTTTTGATCTGATGGAAAATGGACATGGAGCAGTCAACACCCACACAACTGAACTCCCTTACTCTCAAAAACAATCTGTCTGCAAGTACAGAATGGTCCTCGATMCATCATAAATCATGAGCTATGTCCAGGAAGAGCTGGGGAAAAGCAAAAATAGGCCCAGACAATACAGATTAAATTCCTAGCTTTGTTCAGTTTACAAGCCTAGGTAGCCTACATGTGCTATCTGATAATATAAATATGCATATTTTGAACCATCACCTACCTATCCTTTTTGAAGGACAACATGTGACTTAGATGGGTTACTTCTTATAAGGTTTCTAGAGATTCTCACGAAATCATAGATCATTTCAGGCTGGAAGGAAAGTCAGAAGGTCATCTTGCCCAAGCTTGCTCAAAGTAAGGTCAACACCAGAATCAGACTATGCTGTTCATAACTTGATCCCTTCAGGTCTTGAAAAACTCTGAAGACACAGACTGCACAACCTCTCTGGGAAGCCTGTTTCCAATGCTTGACTGTTCCCATCTCGAAAACTTTTTTTAGACATTGAAGTCTTCCCTATTTCAGTTTGTAACATCTTAGTACCTTTCCTCAAAATCTTTGAACAGATGCTCACACATGATACAAAACTTAAACCCAAAGAATATTCTTTCATGTTTTGACAAGGAAACTAATCGCAGATTACAACCAAATTATCTTTGTTTTCATTAACAAAAGTTTTCTTTTGTACATCGCAGCTGCAACACACAGGCACAGCTTTTATCCTTTGTAAATAGTTCTGTATTTGAACACAACAAATGACTTTCGCTAGTCTGAGTCTTGGCAGCATTTAGGTCTTTCAAAGCATTTACTCTTAACTTGTGGTTTTCTAGTATTCCATACTTCCCTGAAGTGCGGAAGAACTTTCTGAATCTTTTGAAGTATGAAGAACTTTCTGAATTTTACCATGTATATAAAATCAATAATTTAGGAAGAACAATGAAGAGAATGGAACAACACCAGACTTCTGGTAAATATCTGAAGCCCAGGTGGAAAAGCAAAGAGTGGGATGAATGACATGAATTGGCAGGGACTGGTGATGATGAAGTCCATTCTGCACAATTTGTACAGTATAYGTAGAAATGGGAAACGATCCCAAACAGCTAGAGAAGAGAGTGAAATGAAGCTTATTTTTTCCCACAGTTTGATGCATCTGTTGTTGGAGAGCAGAGCTGGCTCCTGCAGGTAAGGACAGAGCCCAGCACTGYCAGGCACAAGGCACAGGGATGTCTCCTTGGAAATGGCTCTTAGACCTTAGAGTCACTCCTTACAATAAAATAATTGGTCATAAGTTTGATCCCCTAGCAGATCTGCATGGAAGACTGGCACAATTTGTCAAAATAAATGGCAAACTGAAAACTAGTGACTAAATCCATTATTTAATTAGAAATACATAGTCTAATACTATGTGCAACTCCAGAGACATAATGTAACAAGGAACATATTCCCTCCTGAAATAAAGAACTGGAAACTCCTTTCTCATTTCAAAACAGACAGACACTTTGGAATAGAGCAGCTACTTAATATATACAATACATACAATAAAAATATATTTTTAAAAACTATTACCTTTCGACCAGATTATTGTATGTCACAAATTTGGATTAAAAAGAATAACCTTATTTTTTATCAGTTCCAAACTTCTGCACTTCGCAAGGTCAGGATCATTATAAAATGTTTCCAAATTTTCTGTTTTCCAAGTGTTGTTAGAATTTTGGGGAATGGAGAATATTCTTTTACTTCTCCCCTTTTGAGCCTTTTCTGTTCAGTTATATTTCATAAAGTTTCAGTATTTTTTCTACTTGATCTGTCAGAGAAACTCTTTAATAAAAAGAAAAAGGCTGATCTATCAGCTCTTGCTGGCCAACGTTGTAAAGTGTTAGTCAGGTGGGAAAACACTGAAGAACTGGGCAATAAAATCTGGGAAAAAAATGTCCTAGAAAAGCAAATATAAAATAAATGACAAGAAAGAGAAAAAAAATCTCTATAGTTTTTGGGAAAGTGGCTTCAAAGGGTATAAGTATGGAGAACTGAATGATTATTAAACTCCAATGCTTTGGTCCACTCTTTCTTTTGCATAATGACAACTTTCTCCAAATGTACCCTTAGCATGTAAGTGTGCTGTCTGCTTGAAACYGGGGAAAACAATATCAATGTGCTAATGTTTCGTTGTGTTGTTGCTGCTGTACCAATTACTTTTCACTCCAAGCTGCTGTGCAAGGAATGTTACCCATGCGTTCATGCAGCCTTACCTGCAGCGCCTTTGGCAGCCCAAACCACTTCCCTCCCACCTGATGAGGACAATGTCTTGCCTGGACCTCAGCTTCCTCCCAGGGGAACTGCGTCACTGCAGGGAGAAGCCGAGGACTGATTTGTGCAGCACAAGGATCTGCAAAAACACAAAGCCAATCATCTCAGMGCTGCAGTGAACTGCAGAGATTTGGGAGAGCAGCGCTGTGCAGTGTTGAGCAGAGCTTTGCTCCTGCGGTTTGCTATCAAGCTCATGATGATCAAACTCCACGCCTCACTGATGCCTTCMAACAGGCTAGGACTTTCTCCCTTTTACTCTGATGTGAGTTGTGAAAATGTGTTCCAGCTTGATATGGAGAGAAAATATGACTAAATGCAAAATGT
>NW_020455910.1:1331537-1332969 GCF_003342845.1 Nothoprocta perdicaria | reverse complement strand
TTTCCATACTTACTAAGGTCACTCTCTCTTTGAAAAGTAATCAGACTTGTAATTAAGTATGACCTATCCTTCATAAAAATGTATTGGCCATCTCTAATAAAGTCACACTTTTCATTTTGTTCCTTTGTAAAATMCTTTACAAGTATTTATAGTAAAACCTTACCATCAATGTGAAATACACTGCCTTACTACTATCTCTTCTGAACCACATATACCTGTGATTATGCCTGTGATTCCTAATACTTGCAGACCTGAATATCTACCTGCATTTATCAGCAGAGGCATCATTTATTTTTTATTCTTGCTTCCTTTAAAACTCAACAATAAATTTTAATCAAAGCTCACTTTTTCAACCTCTGCCTAGTTTAAGGATTTCTAATCATTTTACATCCCCCTATAATATGTTTATTTAGCRTGGAATTTCCCCTTCTGCTGTATTGAGGATTTCTTGCCTTCACTATATGGTTCTGCACAGCAGGGCACTCTATAAGTTYGCTTTGTGTGCTTCACTTCTGCACTTATATTTTCTTAAATGCTACCCTGTAACTGATTTTCAAATAAGGAGAGTAAATAGATCTTGGTATTGGACTCGCACATGGGTGGTTTTACTGGGAGCAGACAAGATGCAAAATTCAAAGCTGAAATAGGTGCACTAATTCAGAATGAGCTCAAAGATGAGCTGGGTAGRGGTAGCTCTCAGTGTATAATCCATTTTGATGTCACTTCCTCTCATGAGTTAAGCTACCTAAATCAAGAAAGTTTGGGATTGTCAAACCTATTGCCACTGGAGACTTTCTGGTGAGCAAAAGGGAGACAAAGTGTCTCCCAGGCAGTCCCAGTCTGGGTGCCAGTGGACCAGACTCATAGTGAGTCAGGATGAACCTCTGCCAGAGGATTATGAGGAGATCTCTGATGTTCTCCAGTGTAAGAAAGGTCCAGGGACACAGAGGAACTTAGGCTTTAGGTAAACTGCACTGCTCTCTAGAACAACCCACCTCTGCCGAGCAGAAACTGAGGCTGATTGGTGAGGCTCAGCTCATAGCTGGTATACTTTAGGCAAATTGCTTAAATATAAGTGGAATTAATCCAGATCCTAATACATACAGTAATTCCTTCTGAGTAGCTCAAGACACAGAAGTACTTATTTTTTCCAGGAGAGTACTTGCTAGTCAATCTTATCCCTAGAATATCTATTGGCAGCACAGGCAGTAGTGTGTGTTTATAGTCACAAGACAAGAAGTTTCAGACAAAGGCTCAAATAATATGTTTTGCAGTGTCAGCAAAAGCCTATTAAAACCCAATTTAAAATACAACAAAGTTGCACTTTTTGTGAGATCTAAATCTCTCTTTCTTAAAGAAGATTATCTTAAACATAATCTTCCTTCCTTCCTTCCTTCCTTCCTTCCTTCCTTCCTTCCTTCCTTCCTTCCTT
>NW_020455910.1:1296423-1331514 GCF_003342845.1 Nothoprocta perdicaria | reverse complement strand
CCTTCCTTCCTTCCTTCCTTCCTTCCTTCCTTCCTTCCTTCCTTCCTTCCTTCCTTCCTTCCTTCCTTCCTTCCTTCCTTCCTTCCTTCCTTTTATATGCTACTACCCCTGAATACCCCTACAGAATCAGGATCAATTACATAGTTCCGTTGGTACAAATTCTTCTATACTGTAACTTAGCCCTACAGCTCTGTAGGTGGACTTGCTCCTAACTTATTCTTTCAACTGTTTCTAGCTTTTATCCCTCCCCAAAAATGACATTTGAACCCTGATTTAGGGTCTAAGTCCTTTGTCTGTTCAGTTAGTGGACAGATACTCTGCTGATGCAAGGTAATCCATATGGATTTATGCCTAGTTGGGAYTGATAGCTTTATTGCTACTCATGTTCAGCAGACGTAACTCCTCTTCATCYACAGAATAGCTCAGACTATGTCTAGGAGATACCAGAACACTAAAAATTTTGTTGTAAAATCCATAACAAACCACAAGTGCAAACAAATATGCAGCAGCTTGACTTCTTGCACATGTACAGAAAACACATTAACTGCAAGAATGTCCATAACTCACTTCAGCATATTCAGCTAAGAAAAGCTGAGTTCAGGATTCTTTTGTTTTGAACTTTWAAAACCTTTCACAGTGTAACTCCTCATCCAAATTTAAGTCCCTGTACATTTAAATATCAAATCTTATTTTTCACTCTCAACTAGTAAATCTCATCCATTTCGAAATCCCTCTTGAAATATTAATGTTATTGTGCATGTTCTGCCATAGGTATTACTTTGTGGATTATGTTGCCAAAATACATTTGTGGTCTGTCTGAGTTTAG
Organism: Nothoprocta perdicaria; assembly: GCF_003342845.1. Lineage (NCBI taxonomy): Eukaryota > Metazoa > Chordata > Aves > Tinamiformes > Tinamidae > Nothoprocta > Nothoprocta perdicaria. Next base: position 1,330,688 of record NW_020455910.1, on the reverse strand, counting down.
TCGTTTTAAATCCACCCATTAATACACATCTGCTCACAGCTGAGCAAAATGCTCTATTGGAGCTATAAAAGATAAACTTAATAACCAGTTATTGCAGTATGTATTTTCTATGTGTGCTTTGTTTGTTATTTATTGCAAGACACTGGACCCCATGGATCTATGGAAGCGTCTCCCAGAGCATGATAAGGCACTTGCACTTCCTTCTTTGGAGCTCACTGAAGTGSTTGTGATGTGGCAGCTTTTTACTCCATGGCAGCAGCTTTGAAAAATTTTTGGCATYTTATCTTGCCTCTGAGGAGTCCTGACTATATACATTGGTCAGAGACATGCTGAACGTGCTGGATGTGCATGTGTCTTGGCACAAATCTGGTTTTGATCTGCAGAGGAAAGGTGATGGCATCATAAATGGTGAAGGGTTATGCCATCAGACAGTACCTCCCGACAGCTTTCCTTTCATGCCCACACGGGTGCCTGGCTTGAATTCTACCTCCCACTGCTATCCAGCAAAGGAAAACAATTCATGGCTGTCCAGRGCATGACAGGTGAATAAGTTACCTGGTGTCAACGGACTTGTGGTTGCTGTCCGTGTGGGTGCTTCTACTCCACCACAAAACTGAGGTAATATGACTGTYGTATCCCTCAGTGAAAAACACACCTCAAGAGAAAAAGTACAAGATTAATTCACATTGGCAGTGGAGAAAGAGCACCCATGTGAGACATTATCTCAAACTAAGAGATGTTGTCTAAGTTGATGCGTATGTACTTCAATGTAGTTGAAATTTTTAGATTTATTTGTGTTATGATAATAAGATTATCCATCTAGTTTGGTTTTTGTATATGATAGGCCTTTAAAACCTAAGCAGGACCCATGACTTCGGTATTGCAATAAATGCACTTCAGACAGAAATCTGATTGAAAGTCATCAAAAGAACAACCAGCCCTTTCCACAGGTAGCTGACACCACCAACCAGTCAACTCTCCTTCCAAAATTTAGTTTGTCTGTCTGCAGTTCTCAGCCATTGGCCTTTCTGTTCCCTTTTTCTCTCCCTTGAAATGTGTTTATTCAGTCTAAACAAGACACCTCACAATCTTTTTGATAGCACATAGATCTAAGAGAGGACTATCATACTCTCCAAGGCTCCTAAATCCAGTTTCCTGTCATTCTCAAGGGTATAATCCCTTTCGTACCCTAATAGACTAAGCAAAGTTAGCTTTTTAAGTCTCTTACTGGAAGGAATTCTCCAAGTCTTGAGCAATTTTTGTGATTTTCTACCTTCTCCAGGTGTAGGAGTTTTTGTGCTTTTAGGGCTTAATATGGTAGAGAGCTTAGCAAAAGTAGTATAGTATAGTATAGCGTAGGGCATAGAGCTTACGACATGGCGCTCGGAAGATCTCGCGATGTCACAGGAGTTAGGCGCATAATGAATTTATGCAGTTTACTGATAACCCCATGCCATACAAGGCGAAAAGTAGAAATTAGTCTCCCGATTGGGCAGTARGTGAGTYTCYGCATTCARCTGGAGTATATAGGCAGACTGAACTGCGCAATAAAGGCCATTTTGCCACATCCCCCATAGTGATATCTGTGCTCTAGGGCCCTGGGGTGAGGACAACCCCAGGTCAGTCCAGCTAGTGAACGAGGTTTGCCGACCCCTGTCGGCAACATCCAGGTTTTAGTAACTTTTAAAAAAATGTGTTCAGCAAAGCTTGGGAGAATATTCTAGTCTTGATCTCACCAAGGACCTTCCCTTTTCCACCTAGAGATACTTGAATGGCTATTCATAGTTTATGGCATTTCTCAGTGAAAGCAAAAGGATGTCAATTATAGGAATGGCTAATCTACAACCCATGACAATTTAAATTTCCTTCACTCRATAAGCTAAAGCACTCAGCCATGTCCAGATTATTCCCACTGCCATCTCTGTCTGTCCTGTCCTCTGGCCCTTCCAAATCCCATGTACGTCACACGCCTCCAGCCTTGCTAGACTGCTGCAGCCCAGTTCTGACMTAAGCAGTCTCACTCCCCGCASTTAGGCCTTTCTATTAGTATAAAAWAAGGAAAACTGGGTCTGGAACAAGACACTGTTGCTGTTATTGCTTTCAAACACTCTTTTGTGTGTGTGTATGATCCAGAAAGCTGAGCACTGCTCAGAGTGTGCTTAAGGAATTCAGCCCTTTCTTACTTTTTTGCAAATTATCTGTGGACAGGTTACAACTTTGCAGACTTTATTCACTGTTTATAACTTAGCCTAAGAGCTGTCTACTCCACAGGGTGTAAGGGTTAGTGAAGTGAGATGTTCTCTCCTTCCCTTGAACTATAAGCAAAAGGGTCTCACCAGGCAAGAGGGAGGAAGAAGGGAGGTTCTTCACAAGAAGGAGTTGGAGAATGCCTACCCTATTCGGTCCCAGAGATGTTTGGGGAGCCTAACTTAGTTCGTTGTGCTCATGGAATTCTATCTATTACACTATAGCTTTGCTTCTGGACACTGTTCTGTCAGTAAATCATGTGTGTGCAGCAGGCGACTGCAAAGAGCCTGAGCAAGAGGGAATCAGGATTCATTTTCCATTTTGGACAAGTATTGGCGGAAAGCTTGTACTGCTTCTCCTCTAGAGCCTGTCCTCAGGCCTGTACACATTAATCTCGGGCTGAACGCACTGRTCTGCTCATGAATACTGTGTCCAAAACCTGTGGTTCAGACAGAAGACACAGCCTTCTCATTTTCAGCCTTGGACCCAAGCTAGGTCATGCAAGGCTGGTGGCCTTAAGTCTAACTTCTGACATGAGAATATGGATCCAGGAGAAGTGCTGTGTTCTTCTGGAGGAATAATGAACTCAGGACACTACTAATTCTCAAACGGCCATATATATGCAGCGATCACTGCTTGGATGGCCTGAACTGATGAAGAACAGTCCAAGGTTGAGTGAAGGTTAACTTTCATCAAAACTTGAAAGGAGACATCTCTTTATGAGTGGGAGGAGACAGACTTTCCAGTAGAGATGTTCTGGGAGTTTCTTTGGTGGAAGATCAACAGGCTGACTGTGCCTGTGGGAAATGCCGTCTTTAGAGAGATAGGGCACTCTTTGGTGGTGTTTCTCTCCTCACAGACTCCACAAATCACATACAGTGAAAAATCACCTCTGTTTATTAGCAAGACATCCCTCTACAGTAAGCAATCATCAGTCCCACCTCAACAGGGATCTGCCCCCACCAATACGCAGAAGCATCCCAACAGGTCCATCCTGCAGATGCCAGATCTTCTCCATCAACAAGAAGAAACTAGGGTTTTTCTTCTCAGTACCATGACACAACCCCCAGCTTGGTTGAGTTACACAAAAGCTTCCTCCACCAGAAAAGGAGGGGACGAGCTAGCACCCTGACTAGACAGGTTCCCAAACTTTTCCCATACTTTCTCCAAAGAATTTGGACTAGACAGGGGCAGGACATCAATGGCAAACCATTGCCATGGTAGTCCCAGTCTACTCATATAGTGTCCTCTGCACTGGCAAAGTCTTTCTGAAATAATCCCTCTTTGATCTTTACCGGAGGTAGGGCAGAATGCCCAGTATCTGCTCTTTTACAGGCTGTGATAATGAGTCCCTTTTAGCAGGCACATGTTACACTTATTTMCCCTGATTGTACTTCTTCAAGCAGCCGTTTCTCTTCCTGCTTTTAGTGGCTGAGAGAAAATTGCCTGTTTTTTCCCTTCTCCTTTGCTGCTCACACATCCCAAGGCTCTGTCACTAGGAGAGCTGCTCATTGCGTTTGACTTGAATGGCTCTGCAGGCTGCTCCTCAGCTCAGTCACTTAGGCTGGTCTCCCCTGCTCTTTGCCCTGGTGTTACCTGCCACCATGATGCCCTCACAGAGTCTTAGCCATAGCCACAGAAGAGCCTGGAGAGGGAAACCCTTGAGACATGGGGTTGGCTTGTGGCTACCACCCCTTGGTCCGCTGCCCTTGCCCTGGGTGCCCTGGTGGGGAGCTCTCATGCCGAGAGGCACAGGTGGCCAGGCAAGTGAGGGAATATGTGGGGTTTAGCCAGCGATACCTCTGTGTTTCGTGGACCCAGGCTCAGCTCCCCAAGTCCCACTCAGGTCATCTTTAGACATGTGCAGTCAATGGAGAGTCCATCAGCATCAACTCACTCTYGTTAGGTGCTTCACCACCATTGTCACCAACATGGGGGTCCTTGCATGAACAGTGACGATAGCTGAAATTGGACCCATCTTTTACAAAAAAATTCCCATCACTCTCTCCTTCCGCACCCCATCCCAAAAAAACCTAAAATCTTCTAAGTGACACACAGCTCATAAACTCCTGGCTCTGGTGAGAGATCCCTGTTATAGCACAAAGACAAGAGGAACATATTCAGGCACAGATGTACAGCAAAACAGATACGACTGCAAACAAAAAAATGTTGGCTAGTGAACAAGTATTTTTAATAGCGTTGCCTTTAACGGAGCCTAAAGAGAAGTAACACTTCATTTTACCTTTTCTATTAAAGCAAAGAGCTCACCAGTGTCAGTTGTGTGCAGGTGCTATGCACAGTGGGAAACAACCCAAGCCAGCATGTGTTCTTTGAAATATTTCTTTTAAACAGACACTAAGTATTTTCAGCTTTTGGAGAATGTGGTTTGAAATAACAAGTAGATAAAATATCACTCTGCTGTGCAAGGGAGGATTTGTGCAGTTATCTTCTGTGATTTCATGCTAATATTTAGCTATCGTATAGCACTCTCTTTGCTGACCCCACTATATAAACACTAAGTAATTAACCAGCATACTCTGTACAATGCAATAGGTAGGTACTATTACTCTTACTGTCCCCAGGTTGCAGATAAGGAATTTAAGTAAAAAAAAAATGACACGGCTTATGCATATCCACTCAGGAAGTCTTCAGTAAGGCTGAGAGCATCATCGATTCCTATAAGAAGTGCTCGTTTTCCCCAGCTCCTCCTTTAGTGCTTCAATTCAACAGCATGCAAGATTTCAGCTTAGTCCTCAGTGGACAGGAGCAAACCTGCACAAAAGACTAAAGCCTGGCAGTGCCTCCAGCGGCGGAGGCTGGGGAGGGATCTGCAGAGCCCCATAAATCAGCACCAAGCACAAGGTGGGAACGATTGCCTTGTGTCCGCCGACTCATGGCAGGTTTCTCAGAGCTTTTGGTGCTTCTACACATAGTGTAAATGCTGATCATTTATTAATCGTCCCATTTAATGATCATGCGTTCATGATTATGCATAGCTCGGTCGTGGAGATGGGCAGGAGCAAGTGGGATACAAACACTATCCTGATTCCCTCCGGGGGACAACTTTGGAGCCTCCCAGGGACACCTGAGTCCCAAGAGGGACATCATTCCCAGGTTCTCTTGGCAAAAGAGATGTGGGCCTCTCGCTTTTCATCCTGTTTGGTGTTATTGCCATTGCAAACAACRAATTGAATAAGAGGAAACAGTTCTCAGCAAAAATAAAAGCAATYGTTGCATGTGCAAGGAGGAACTTCTTGAATTTTGTACTTGATTTTTCTTTAAGCTTTGAGTAACGAGGAACTAAAGATCATGGACAACTCAGATTATTTTCACCACTGAAATCTTTCGAAGCAGAAGAAAGCCTTCATGCAATTTGTCAAAAAAAGTAAAACTTAAATTCACCTTAAGGTTTGCTTTTTTTTTTAAAGTATGTCAACAAATTTGTGAAGTATAAAGAACATTCTTCCTTTTTCTCATCATGGAATCAATAAAAACCTCAGGGTCCGCTGAAAGGCTTAAGGAAAAGCAGCATTATTGTTCTGAAACAATATTCAGAAAATTTTGGTTTCTCTTTTTAAAAACATTCTTCTCTTGGTTGCATGTAACCACCATATGGTTGATGTAAGAGCCAATATGCTCTTACTCCTTACATAAGATTAATTTGCTTAAACTGCAGCAATATTGCCACCACTTTTAAGGGAGGCAGTATTGTACCTAACTATCTGAGCTCATATCTATTACTAAAAACAACTGCTTGTTTTTCCAGGTGCTACCATCTTGGAAACAAGGGGGACCAAAAAATGAGTTTCAGGACTTAGCATGAGGCCCTGCTCTTAGAATTTATTAATGAATATAGTTATGGCAAACTGCTTTCAAATGAAGTATGCATTTATTTAATCATCTTCAAAACCAAATTTTCTCTGACCATTAACACCTTCTCAGAGCCAGCAAAATAAAACACTGATGGAAATTCTTGTGACTGAAATACTTTATTTAAACCAGTTTACAATGATGAGCCTATGAAAAGATACTGCAAATATTTAAAATGTGCTGGATAAAATTTCTCAGAGAAACCATGTCATATCACATATAGACAGTGCAATGCATACATCCTCAATGATGTTCCTATAGACAAATTGCATGATGTGATCAGAGTGCCTAACTCGGACAGATTTCCACGGGCCTGTTTTCCAGAGAGATTTAGCACTTGTATCTTCAGTTGACTTCAAAAAAAGTTAACTCTGAAAGACAAAAAYTCCATTTTGCTTGAAGTTTAAAGGAGTTTGAAAAAAAAAATGAGACAGATCTGGATGAAAAACTCTTTTGGCCCTTTTGAAAATGAGCCTCAGGTTTCTAGTTTTCCTCTGCAAAATGAGAAAATAGTGTTTCCTTTTCCTTGCCTTTTGCCTGTCTGGCTCATGGCTTAACTGACCTTGTCTAAACTCTCCAGTTTGAATAGCATATAACACAGGGTACTGTGAAGTTCCCAGCTGTTGTCTCATGAACACCAGAGTCACAAGAGAACAATCACCGACACAGCAAACAACTGTTGGAACATCTCCTGGTGTTAGATTAGGGCTCCACCGTGTCACGGCGTACTGGGAAAAAAAAATGTGGCCAGTCCAAGGATGTTAGTGAGATTAAATCCAGCCCAAATATTCATGTGGGGACCCATTTTCCATTAGATCATGACAGTCTAAATGTTAAGAGGAAAAAGAGTATTAAGCATTAGGAAACTTTGAATGACAGCTAATACTGACTTTGACCAGAGCATAAATCGTGCATACGCCCATGCACACATTACATTAACGATTTTCTATATTGCACCAGTCTACTGATTCACACCAGGAAAATCCATAAAATACTAAAAGATGGGACTCACTGAAGCAGAAGTAGAATACTCAGTTTGAGTCCTTACAGATATTCTTRGATTTTTATCTTATTCACCAGGATGTCTGAAATGTCTGCTTTTTGTACAAGAATTTCAAAGTGTCCTTGTGAGTATCTAGTTTTCCTACAGGCTTTGTCATTTCTAATTGCAGACTGGCATGGAAATGCACAGCCATACTAATCTTAGAGATAACCATTGGCAGCACAACATTCACTCGATCTGAAATCTATCACTTTACAATGGACTATGCTGGAAATTTCTAGCTCAATACCTGTGTTCAATGAACATGAAACCGTGCATCTGCAGCTACATGTGGTATATATTCCAGTTTAGCAGTACGTGCTAGACGTGCAATGTTGACAGTATAGGGAATATTACAAGCAGTAGAAAGCCTATGTGTGAGGCAGGATACAAAGGAAAGCAAGGACAACCTTCACCTCCAGAGGCAGACCCCTCACAAATGGGACAAGAGCCAGGGCTGCCAGGGCTTGTTTTATCTCCCAGCACCCTCAACCCAGCCCTCTATCCTCCCTCACACTGCCTCCTGGCAGAGCACAAAGTAAATTTTTGTGGTGTCTTCTTTCTCTCGGGGAGGATGGGGTAGAAATAAAAGCTCTTCCTTTGGGATACCTCCAAGAGCGTAATCGTCTTCACAGCTTACTGAATGATAAAACTGATGGCCTCTCTTTAGGCACCATTCCAGAAGACCTCACTGCTAGGACATTTCTCTTCTTTTTCCACCTGTCAAGAATTTTCTTTCTGTTTCATTTGTGATCTGCTCCACCGGACCCTTTTGAGCAATGATGAAGAGCTCCCTTCCTCTGTGCATTCAGGATGGTCTAGGGCCAGCCCAAACACTGCTGCTAATCCTGTGGTTTTAGGACATCCCAGATAGCGCTTGCACAGCTTTTGCTACTTCCAACCCAGCTGCATGGGCTAGAGCACAAGCTCTGTAATGATTTTGGCAGGCAGAATAAAAAGGCACAAATCTTCTCTGTGATGGTGGTGGTGTGCCTTTATTTGTTACTTTTCTCCTATTACAGTAAGGAATTTCCACCCCCACCACCGTTTTTTTCACTGCTCTTGGCAAACATTGACCAGATTGATCGATGAGTAGAAATCCCGTTCCAATGTAAACCAGGCATAAAACRGTGTAATATCAGAAGAAGCCCCACTGTCTATTTCAGTCCCCCATCCTCAATACTTATTTAATCACTTTCACTATAAAGAAGTGAAGCACAGGAGTGCAGAGCAGGTTTGAGAGGAGAGAGAAACATCCTGAGTATTAAAGCTGGCAGCCAAAATGTCCAGCTGAATAATTTTATAGCAAACCCTAGCATTTGCTTAAAATGTCTTCACACGTCCTGCTCTGCATCTGCCTCAATCAGATTAGGTAGTCTCACTTAGCTGAAATATATTCATTTAGTTCTCTGAATCTTTCCAATTTCTCTCTATATGAGGATATAAACACAATTTTGGTGTCTCTTTGCTGAAACAGAGACTCCACTCTCAAATGAAATAGTCCAGAACTGTAAAGAACAGCCCAGTGGCAGAGGAAACTTCTTAAAGCACCTCAGGAGGGAAAATCATCTTCTTGAGAACTGCCAAGATATCTATGACTCCATGACCCACAAATACAATGGTATCTTTGCTGTGATAAGTTATTGCTAGGTCACATTTTATTACTTGACTTTTTACCAGTTATCTACAGGCCAGTCAGTATCACCTCCATCCCTGGAAAAGTGATGGAACAGCTCGTCCTGGTTCTTGTCTCTAAGCATATGGAGGACAAGAAAGTGCTCAGGAATAGTCAGCATGGATTCACTGAGGGGAAATCATGCTTGACTATCCTAATTGCCTTCTGTGATGGAATGACTAGCTGGATAGATGAGGGGAGGGCAGTGGATGCCACCGTCCCTCACAATATTCTCCTGGGCAAGCTCTGGAGGTGTGGGATAGATGAGTGGATGGTGAGGTGGATTGAGAACTGGCTGCATGTCAGAGCTCAGGTGGTGGTGATCAGTGGCTCTGAGTCCAGTTGGAGGTCTGTAGTTAGCAGTGTCCCCAAGGAATGAGTCCTTAGTCCAGTTGTGTTCTATTTATTCTTCAGCGATCTGGATGAAGGGTTGGAGTGCCCTCTCAACAAGTTTGCTGATAATATGAAACTGGGAGGAGTAGGTGATACCCTAGAGGGCTGCACCTCCATCTAGAGGGACCTGGACAGACTAGACAACTAAGTGGTGAGAAATCTCATTATGCTAAGAAAAGTGTCTCCGTCAGGTTGAGGAAAGCGATCGTCCCCCTCTATGCAGCCCTGGTGAGGTCGCATCTGGAGACTGTGTCCAGTTCTGGGCTCCCCAGTACAAGAGGGATGTGGARCTGCTGGAGRGAGTCCAGCACAGGGCTACCAGGATGATCAGAGGCCTGGAACATCTGTCATATGAGCAAAGGCTGAGGGAGCTGGGCYTGTTCAGCCTGGAGAAGAGAAGGCTGAGGGGGGACCTGATCAGTGTCTATAAATACCTCAAGGGAGGCAGTGAGGAGGAGGGGGCGGCCTCTTTTCAGTGGTGGACAGCGATAGGACTAGAGGAAATGACCACAAACTGAAGCACCAAAAGATTTGCAGGAACTTAAGGAAAATTTTCTTAACAGTGAGGGTGACAGAGCCCTGGCACAGGCTGCCCAGAGAGGTTGTGGAGTCTCCTTCTCTGGAGATCTTTATAACTGTTGGAGCAGGGGGTTGGACTAGATGATCCTTAAAGGTCCCTTCCAACCTTAAGGATTCTATGCTTCTATAATCTTTCCAAAATCTTTACAAATTCAATGTTTTCCAAGTATTGCCCTCCTGCAGAGTAGATGGTTAGTATGATTTTCCCAAAGATATGTTAGTGCATATTTCCTCAGTTAAATCTAATTGTGCTGTTTCCTGCCCATGTTTCCAACCCTGAAAGTCCCTTTGGAGAAAGGATTTCTCTGTCCTCACCGGTATGCATGGGGAGAAGATGAAGCAATCGCCCAAGGCAGAAAAACAGGAAGAGGGAAGGTAGTAAAGGTTCCCATTTCCCAGTCCCATGGATTTCAGATGCAGTGAGAAGTGAGCAGCATGCGTCCATATGAAACAAAATTGATCTCTGAGACAGAGACAGGATCACTGGTAACTTATTACCAAACTCCAATAATTTAAGTGTCATTTTGTTAACTACTTAAACATGCTGTGTTTTTATATAAAATTAATTTCCTTTTATAGTGTAAACAAAGCCATTAAATAAAATCAAGATCAACTATAATTCCCACAGACTCCCCTTCAACTCAGTAGAAGGCTGTTTACCATTAGAATTTGTTTCTAATCTTTTATTCAGTTTTCACTCGACATAATAAAGTTTGTATCTAAGACACTCAAGAGCTTGACCAAGTGCTCCAGTCAGGGAGTTATTACAGAGAAATCATCCAGATACTGAAGTGACCTGCTTTAAGATTTCTGTTTCTCTCTCAGTTTCTCTTTAATTAGTGCAATGGCATTAGTGATTTACCAGAAAAAAAAAAGGCACAATGACTCCACCCTTATATTCAATTAGCGATTTAAAGAATACTCTCTCTAGAGATCAGGATTAGGATGTGGAGTAAAAATAGATACATTCTGTAATTTAAAAAATCATAGAATAATTTAATTGCATATATTTGAGCCAAATGTTCTTCACTGTGCAAAGGCTGCTTAGTGTAGATTTTTTACCTGAGAAATAAATAATTATTACTCCTAAATTGTCAAGACTCTTCAGATCCAATCATCAAGATATCCTCTGGCCATATAGATTCATGCATTTTTTTCAGTGAAACTTGGAGTTAAATAGTGCACTTTACTTTTGCTGAACCTTCTTAAAAAGCAGGTTGGGATTAGGATGTGCTCCCAGACTTCTGATATTTAGAGGAGATCGTGGGAATGTTTCTCATTGTGTGACAAAATGGTTATGGAAATCTTAGTTTGGGTCATCTTCAGTCTGGAAAATAAGGGAGTCCAAGATCTCTGCATAGGTTTGACTTTGTGATTTCTACAGTGTTTAAAAATTTACTGGGCATAAACCCCCACACAGCTTGAAACCAAAGAAAATGTTCCCATGAACTTCTRTGAAGACTGAATTTTTGGCAGCTCCAGTGAAACCTAAAACAAGCATGAGAGCACTACAATAGACAAAAATTATTCATCAGCATTTTCACTATATATGGATCTGTTTTATTTATATGAACACTGTCTATATGTTACGATGCCTGAGCAGATTGCTTGTTATTCATCACTGAAGAATCTCTGTTGGCGAGTGCTGGGTTCTTGTGGCCTTCTCTTCAGTGGTGCTGAGCTCCTACTGATCTCACTTCGCTGTGGGCTGTAAGCACACCCCACTGAAGAATATGAGACTACTGGTCATAAAAAATATGGAAACATTGGCTTATTTGCTGTTTGTGTCAGGAGTGCCAAATTAGTTATTTCCCCCAGAATTTGTTGACAAGCTTTTGGCATGTTTGCTGATCTRTTTAAAAGAAATTCAAAAACCCTGAAGCATTCCTGACTAAACCATGCTGAGCCAAAACAGGCCCAACCAGGTCATACTGGGAGAAGGTCCCCAGTGGGAGGGAGAGGGGAACAAGCTTCTCCTCCAGGCTGGGGCTCTCACAATGCCCCTTGAGCAGGCAAAGCCTTCGCCTGCAGACCTCATGTAGCTGCTGCCTCTTCCTCAGAGCCTGCTTCACCACAAAGCTCAACAGAGGCCACCAAGGTCCCAGCCTSTCCCCATGAACTAGCCAGGATCTCTGCAGCCAAGTGGCCATGCCCACTACCTTAAAGAAACGAGCAAATACTTGTGCTTTTTTCTGCCATTCTGGCAAGGGAAAAAGTCTTACTTTTATGAAGTCAAGGTGGCATGAAGGGGCTCATCATGAAGGAAACTTTTATTTATCTCAGTCCCCTTAGCTGTGCCTGTCTCGAGCCTTCCCTTCAGCTTCTTGCATCTACCTTTCTTCCCCCTCATCCCAAGCAAGAAAAATGTGCAGATGGGCCTCATAACTCTGTGCAAATGGGGCCTTTGTGAATAGTGAGACATCAAGGAATGAGAAACGAAGCTGAACGTATCTAGCTTCCCAAGTACCCAAGAAGCACCTCTCCGACASATATAGTTGCCCCAAACAAAACTTCCAAAGTTTATATTTATCATTTCCGTATTTTAACCAAGGGGGGRAAAACAAAGTAATGGCAAAAACTCTTCAGAGCATTTTACGTTTAACTAATGAGTGCGTTAGCAAGCTGGAGCAATGTTCTCAGAGTTTACCAGTGGAACATTCCTAACCTGGAACGTAAACTTGAGTAATCTTATATAATAACAGTCATGAGGAAAAAAAAAGTCATTCTCACAGGAGACCATCCATAGGCACAGGAAAACAGTCTAACTTTGTAAATAAATATCAAACTGGATGGAGATGACAGTGTCACTTTGTCTAACAGGAAGGAAAGCACAATTTAGATATGTGTTGACAGCTACTTCTGGGATTGAAGGTCTTATATTAACAGTGGCAGCTATGATGGGCCAACRCCAGCGTGAGAACTGCAAATCCATCTCTGTGCACATGAGTGGCTGCTCCTGGGAGCTTTTGAAAAATTCTAGAGGAGAAGGGAAAATGTTATGGTATGGGCTGCCATTCTACAATTTTCACATGCAAGGAAATTCTGAGAGCATAAGACATCTGGCTCACCAGTAAACTTTAAAGTCTGGAAAAAGAAAGGAGAATGATACTGTGTTAAGTTAAAAAAAAAAAAAATCTTATCTGTTGAGTTTCAGAGCAGTGTTCTCTTAGGTGTAGCCCTCTGTYCCTGCATTCAGGTTTCTTATTTAACCCACAGCCTCTTTGCTGCGCTGTTTCAGTGCAATGTGTAATACAGAACTGCAGAACAGTTACTGCTAATATATCAAGCATTTGGAAAGCAAGACTTATTAAAAAACAAGCTATCCTGAAACCAAATTTTGACTTTTTAGTTTTTAATCTCTTTGAGTTGGTTGATGACATATAGACACATAATATGGAAATAACAGCTATGGGGAGTGATACGGTTGTATGGCACCTATGGAGCTCAGGTGATTTTCTCCACCTGAGAACATCATCCTTAAACTGTCACGGGTGGCTTTGGCCAGAACTCAGAAGCAGCAAGATGAGCACAACTAAGGAGTTCCGCTCCTTGGCAAGTTGTGTAGGGAAGTTACCAAAAACTCTTCTGCCTGTAATGAAGAATTTGTAAAAGACCCAGGCATTTCCTTGTCATCTTCTTTTCTTGAATTTCTTCTTTTTCCTGCATTTCTTAATTATTATTATTTTTTACTCCGCATATATTTGTGGACAGGCTACACTGGTCTTTCTTGTTCATGTGGTATCAATGCAGCTTTTTGCCTCTTGGTGGTTCTGGGTCCACAATGCAGCACAGGGCTCTCCAATGACTCAGCCCCTCACCTGCTGTAAGAAAACCATCCCCTGCAGCTCATTTTTGCACTAACAGCGACCGGCCTTGGGGCACAGTATGGGGCTCGAGGCTATCACATTTAACTAGTCAAAACTAGGGGAATTTTCCAATTGCTCAGCCAAATTAATGCTTATGAGGACACAGAGCATATGCAGGGTCTGAACGTATGCACAGAGGAGATGATCTAAAAGTTTCCTGTTACTGTAGTACAGCTACTAAATGTAAATTGACAGAATGCAAAGAATATTTTCATGGAAACATCAGCAAGCAGAGTAGCCTAGGGGAAAACATCACAGGAAAAGAAAAAAAAAGAGGGTTCCCTTTTACATTTGGAAATTTGGATGAAGTGCTAAGCTGCAGGGGTTGGATCTTGAACTAAATGTCAGTGCTTCAATGTCGGTGACCTTACCTCTACAGTGCTTTATTGGTAGTGTGATAGATAATTTATAGCTTTAAAAAATGCTGGAAGGACATGCTCTTTCATGAAACATATGGTTTGGATTTGCACTATGTCCATTATTCTTTTTTTCTGACGAACTGTAATAAGTCTWTATAAATTTGTTGTTAAATTGTTATTCTCTAATAGATATACAATATTTCCATTATTTGACGATATTATTATCACAGGGATATGTATGTCAAGTCCAAAAGGTCTTACGAAATACATGAGTACATGCCAGGATTTCATTTTGACATGCAACCTTTAATTTTAAATACAATCTTATAAGCAATAAGGCTTCAACATTTCAGCTTGAATTCCTTGTAATAATAGCCTTTTGTTTATTTTTGTCTTTAAAATAAAATTGACATTGACAGCATATTGGCAAGGTTAAAATGATCTTGTTATTACAAGCATTTAATCACAATAAAAAGGAAACAATGTATTTTCTGAAAATATTCCTTTGAAGCATTACTGCCTTATTACCTCATAACATCTTTATCTCAGCGTTAGTCACTGCCAAGCCTGTATTTCACTTCTCTATCTGTTAAGAATGTCGTTTTTCCCCTCAAAGTAGAAACAGAATTTTGTTCAGTGGCTGTGAAATTCTTTCCTATTTGTGCTAGTCTCGCAAGAATCTCTAGCAGTAATTGCTCATGAGAAATAGATTTCAATTATGGCCATAATTTGCCTTGACATTAAAAAAGCTTTTGTCCATAGTTTGGCAGAACRTGGCTGTCTACATCAGCAGGAACTAGTTGTTTCCTTCATGTTGGCAAAACTGAATTTCTGTTTTGTGGAGGATTTAGTCCCTGATCCCACTTCCATCTAAGTCAATGAGGTTTTACCATTGACTTCAGAGAGTGAAGAATTGAGTCCCAAGTAAGGAATGGCCAAAAGACCTGCTTTTCCTGCTTTTTTTTTTTTTTTTTTGGTAACTGAAAGCCAACTCTTTTATGAGATCTGGGGGGAAAAAAATCCTATATAAGCTTTTGTTTCTTTCATTACACTACCCTAGCAGCAAAGGGTCACCGTGGAGATGTTATATCTACTAGAGACTGCCAAAATTTATCATTAAATGCAATCACTTGGGGATATTCCAAACACTAATACGTTTATATGTGAGATAATGATATTTTMATTCAAGTGATATGTCATTTTTGTTAAACCCAAGTAATGCAAAAGGAACTTCTCTTTGTTCATATTGGCAGGTGTCCTCTGCAGTCCTGGTCCATTCAGAGTCATATTGGGGCCTTSCTGGAGCCTCCTGGCTCCCTTTTGACTTAGAACCTGGATTTCCTCTACACGACCAGCCAAGACTGTGTGGAAATGGTGCACATCTGAGTCTTGTCACAGCAGGAGAAACACTTCCGAATCCCACATTACAGAAGAATTTATCATTGTCTATTTCAGTTTTTCTATCTTTCAGTTCATTTTTAACAAACTATAATATAACAAATAGCAAATGCTCTGACTTGTATATCTATGAAACAGTGTGTGTCTTATTTATTTTTGGAAAATTAAGATCTATGACACAGCTGTCCTCCTTTTTCCAAGTCATGTATTAACTCTGATTTTACCTGTGCACCAAACTCATTAGAACCATAATCACTCATCCCATTGACAGTGGAGATCTGCAATTCACCATGAATACACAGAAGAATCAAGAATGTTCTGCTCCATTGTTTGATAAAACTGTATCTTCTCTTAGCAATACAAATTCTTCTCATTTCATGCAAAGATCCTTGTGTGCATTAGAAAGGTTGAATTATCATTATCCTTGTTTTACAAACTGCCTGCTGATGTCACAATAAAAAACATTGTATCATTGTTCCTTGTAAAAATATTTAGTAAAAACTAAATCATTTTAAGCAGTAATGTCTGGGGTTGAGCTCACAATTTATCTCMCATGCAAGTATCAAGCCAGTATTTAACCCTCCTCATTGTTCCCTGGTGACACTTTCATGGAAATAATAGTGATGAACTTGAACAAATTGCTGAGTGGGGCATATTGGTTGAGAGAACAGCTCTAAGAGCATTACACACTCCATTCTGCCATCCTTTTGAGCACCTCCTGGAGTAAAACAGGACTTTTCCTGGCAGGCCACCTCCCAGAAAGGTTTGAAAACAACCAGGGAAAAGAAACTACAGCCCTCAAAATAGTTTGGTTTCAGGAGAGGAGAGTTTTTTTCTGTYATTTGCACATGCTGAGGTACTCCTGAGCATGTTTTTTCATCTTTTCTAGTCATTCTATAGATCTTTGAGCAAAAGTATTAGCTTGGTTAACTATTTACTGGGAATGTAAAGGTGACCTTCTCCTCTACACCTAGTGGACTCTTGCAGAAATGAGAAAGAGATATTCCTCTCATTTCATCCTCAAAATGCATATGCATTTTTCACATGCATTTAAATTAAAATCACTGACTGTACTTTTGACCAGTGMGTCTGATGGATGCTATTTGGGTGTGTACAAGTTTAGGCTCCTGTAGAATTTGTTCAGCTGAACTTGAGGAATCAAGCCTATGAATTTTATCAAAAATGTACAATATCTCTTCCTAATAATTTCATTCTCAAGAGAAGTAGGCTGTAAGTAAACACTAAAAGTTAAAAAATCAGTATGTTGACAATTTTAGTGGGATGATATGTATGAAAACCATCTATGAAAGCYGCTCACTCTTGCTGTAAGATATACATTTCAATATTTTTGTGGTGCAATTATTTCAGCTGGCCTGATTTTTCACAGTTGTGTTAGACAGTCTAACAATAGATATACCCCTTATTAATGTTAACTGCAATCATCTAAAATTCCAGCAGACGACTCATCCTAGCCTGCTACATATCATTTTGGGTATATGACATATACACATGTATATATTTATACATACCACGACATTTTGTTAAGTATCTACTTTTATAGTCATAACCATAATCATTCTACGGGTATACCAGTATAGGCCACTCTAACAGTGAAAGACACATTGACTTGTATCATGCTTAGTCCTCCGAAGGATAAACTGCAGATATGCTGTGAGACATCCACATGTGTCTTATACAAGAAGTGTAAGTGCAGAGTCTCAACATGCGAGTGGAATAAATCGTGTGAAGAGAAAGAGGAGTAACTACTTCCTTAAACTTTCACAACAAGTTGCTACTGCTTTTCCAGAATGAGTTATTCCCCTTGGCAAGGGGACATCTCTCTGAAAGTATACTTAAACTTGCCACTACTCTGAATGGACATCTTTGAGAWCCTCTTTGCTAACTCTTTTCTCATAATTTCTGCTTTGAATTTATCTGCCATTGTCTTTCAGCTTTGAGACCTCTCTGTGCCTTCATCGACAAGGCTTTCTGTTGCCGACATTACTTGTGTTCTCCAGGGATTTCTGCATTTTCACCTTCTCAAAGTCTACAACAGCTGCTGGATAAGAGATGAAAGGGAAATAAAATATTGGACAACAGCATAAGTACATAACAGCACAACCAAAACACCTTTGAAATCTGGCTGAAATTATTTCATGCCCATAGAGAAATCTGTTTTGATATTTCTGTCTTAAGTGCATGTATTTTCTAAGAACACCTGTGATTTTCACATCTGGTCTTGAGCAGCATGAGAGGCCTTGAGTCCTTCTCTGCAAAATCTACTGGAATTGCAAAGCAGATCCAGATACTAGTGACTGCATGACTCAGGGACTGATAATAAGAAGCAGAGAATTCACCTTCAAGTTCTTCCTTGAAACTGCTTTCTGTCCAGAAATGAACTAATGCCGTTACTGTCTGATGGCTCATAGACATTGCCGTCTCTGCACTGCATGGAAGTTGTAAAGTCTCTTTAGTTTTGGGACATTTACTTGCAGTCACTATATGACACTTTTTCTAGTAAACACAAAAAGTATTGCTGTTTTGAGAGAACAAGTTATGAGAAAACAAGAAAATACTTTAATTCCTCCAGATTAGAGTTGACTATGGTGTTAAATCAGCACAAGAACAATTGCCTTGTACTGTCTGGGCAAACCAAGGTATGAAATACTTCTGCTGTGTTCATAGACTGGTTGCTTTATAACTCATTAAATCTGCAAATTATGTGTGGAATATCAGGTTCAGAAGAAAAGACTATGACAAAGTGAGTACCATGACTTACCTCCTACCTGAAATCCTTTAAATCAGAAAAGAGCACAGAATAAAATATATTTCTCTGTGAACACTTGTTCAGGTTAGGGTTATTACGGAAATTTGGACGGACTCAATTCCCATGGGAAATGAAGCCATGCTCAAATTAATGCTTTCATGAAACTGTTTCAGCTTTCTTGAAACTTTTGATAGGATTAAAAAGAGAGAATTATGATGAAAATTCTAAAAGAGGTTGTTTTGATGTTTTCTGATTGAATTTTTCATTTTTAAACTATTTTTTTTRAAAGTTAACATAACCAAAGCTTTTAATTTTGTCAAAAGCAAAAGGTTTCAGTTACCAAGATTTTTTTCTCACTTGACAGATTTTGTCTTTTCAAAACGAAGCTAATTTCAAAATCCTAAGAAATAGTACAAAAGTTATTTCTAATCTCTTAATAATCCTTACACAGATGGTTAAATGGTTTTATTTGATTGAATCACTCATTTTTGCCTGTGTATTGCAAATGGTTTAGTAATCATGTTATAATAGAAAAAAAGCATTTTAGGAAACCAAAGTTCAAAGCTGCATGTCTAAGTGCTTCTGGAGGGAATAACCTCATGTGATGAATGACACAAATAAGGAATCTGATTCAACACTTGAATTCAAGTTTAATTAACACAGTAAAACACACTATTTAAACAAATTAATGGGAAAAAATGAATCCACAAGAAGTCCGAGGTAATGGAATATCCTCGTGCATGTTCTTTCAGTGTGTTTTTCTTTGTGAATTATTTGCTTCAATCCATTAATGACATCATATTCCATAACTGCTGCACTTTTAGTAATTTTAAGACACTTACTATATTTAACTTTGCTTCATTACAAAGATACCAAGAATTTAACCAGATTAAAAGATGTATTTGGATATTTACACAGATATTAAGAAYACCTAGAATATATGATATAAAAAATAAGCCATATAAGCTGTAGAAATCCTCACRTTTCAAAACTGAAAATGATTCAGGATGAAACATGTTTGCCCCTGAGTAGTTGATATCATAGCTATTGACCAGTTGTCTGAAACAACTATTGAGGTACACTAGTCTATGTAAGCATATAAATAGTAAGATTGAATAAGAGGATATATTTATCATCAGTATTTTTCATTCATGTAAAATCCTAAATATCTCTTTATATCTCTGTCTATCTGGCATATTCTCTGTCCGTCTTAAGATACCTGGAGTGTAAGCAAGCAGCTTAGCAGTACAGTCAAATTCAAATGTCAGGAGTCCCTCAATGTGCTTCAGTGATGTACCATGGGAATACTAATTTCTCTTGCTGTCTTGATTTAAGCAGTCATTGCACTGAATGCCTGTGTTTGAAAAATAGTTATGGATCCCACTCACCTCGCTCTCTAGGTGCCAGGTTTCAGGTCCCAACGGTACATTTTGTGCAAAGTGGTCTACCTTTTTTTCCACAGTTTTCATTCTTAACTGGGGAAGGATGCTGCAACTTCTTAAAATAAGTAGCAATACCTCTCAATTCAACCAATAAAAAAATCATAGTTGGTAACAGCTCACAAMACACTAACAGTTCTTCTTTATCATGTCACACCTGAAAATAGGGGAAACAGTGTCCATTCAGAATATAAGGTATTTTGTTTATTTAATTTCTGTACAGCACTTAAAAGAAAATATATTGGTAAGTTACAGTGAAGTCCTGCCCAAGTAAGCAATGTGCCCCACTGAGTTGGGGGTAGGTGTCCTTTCCTCTTCTACAGAAGATAGCAACCAGGTCCCAGATGGGGTCATCAGCCTAAGTGACCATATATTGAGAAATGCATGCACTACGGGGTCTGCATCTCAGTCTGTGAAAGCCACCAGAGAAATCCCAGCAGAGTTTTCCAGCAGGCACTATCAGAATCTCACCAAATATATGCGGTCATGCAGGTCTGCTGAAAATACCCAAATAAACCAAGTATGCTGTGCATTTCTGCTTCTTTTCAGACTCAGAGCAAGTATAATGRCTATTGCACTTCCTTGGTCTGTTTTTTCCTTTCCAGACTGGCTGGCTCTGTTCAGCTACACCAGAGAGAGATGGAAAAGAGAACACGTGGGCTCCACTTCTATTATTAAATAAACCAGATTAGCAAGGCTCTTCTGGGTTCCGGGCCAAGTACCCAGCTTAGCTCATATCTACAGGGCCAACATGCTTCCCTCMAGACGGTAGAGGCCGCAGGCAGAACATATCTCAGGAGCAGTCACTGCTAAACKTTGTCCTTAAACCGTTTCCAGGAATCAGCTTGGACACCCTTAGAATAGGTCAGAAACCACACTGGGGGCATAGAAGGAATTCAGCAATAGGGGTGAGTCTATACTCTTATCCTGCTTTATGTATGAGGATGGGATGTAGCCCAAGAAGCAGAGTCCTGCTGCTCTATATTCCTTGCACCAGCTCATCCAAAACTCTTGGTACCTCCCTAATGTCCCCAGCCATGGCTTGTCCCCAGCCCAGGTGCTGTGGGACCTTATGGGGGGCATCCTCCTCACAGTGCCCCTTTTCTGTATATCCACTTCTCTCTACGATATGGTTGAAACCAGTCCTCCCTGTGCAACTCCTCACTGCATCCTTTTATTCATCCATGGCATTCCCTTTTCAGGATGACTAATGGCTTTATTTTACTTTTTTTTTTAATACACTATGTGAGCCAGTTACAGGAAAAAAGTCAAGCTGAAGGAATTTGTGCTATTTCTGCCCTACTAGTYATATTTGGGCACAGAGGTTTTATTTGCCTGTAATAAGAAACATCGCCTCCTCCTCCCCCCGATAAAATGATTCCTCTAAAATTTAAGCTTCAAGACCATACACTGTGTTTATAAGCCTCAGGCCCTGAAGTAAAATAAGATTGAGTTTCCCTCAGGTAAATACTTCCAGACACTTTATCTGCTATATCATTACAACTATACTCTATTTGTTACTGTACTATGTAATACAATACTTGCATTATATTCCTCATGAAAAGCTGTTTCTGCAGCATCTTGTCATCATTTCACAAACGCTGCTTTGAAGCCGTTTTGAATTCTGAATTCGGTGCATAACAGCTAAGGCTCAAGTGCACAACACCGTATTATTTACTCAGATGGGGTTAATTGCTGAATAAAAGAATGGTTCCTTTCAGTTTACCTTTTACAATCTCACTCACACTGGATATGGAAGACAGGAAAGTCTGTGATAAATATCAAACTTTCTAATCAGAAACGAGCCCAGTTGTATTTGAAATCTTGAACTTAATCCAGAATCAGGAAATGCAGCCACTTGTGTTACTGTTGCTGAAAGAAGAAAATGACCTTTTTATTGTAGCTTACATTCACTATTGTAGTTGTGAGACATGGGGAATGGAGAAGGAGAAATGCAAGGGCTTAAGTAGACCTTATTTTAACAAGAAAACTGAAATTGTGTGTGATAAAAATATATAGCTGGGGTATATAGGTATTAACTTTGGGTTTCTGCAGGGGAAATTGGTGACTTTGTCATTGATTCAATCCTTACAAATATTGTCTACTGCCTAGCTACTGTTAATGTTTGCTATAAACATCCATTGCTTTAAATTTTGCTGGCTTCAGTCTCACTAAAGATTTGTTTGAATGTAGAGAAAAGAACATGTACTTTTAAAAGGAACATAAAAAGTGAAATAATAATATATGTTTTTAAGTGGAGATTTACTTTCAGCAAACAGATTTATTTCCAAGTGATGTTACAGGGTGAATGCATGTAGGATTATTTCAACATAACGACTCTTTGCTGATGACTAATTTATAGCTAAAATGGACTCCTGGATTAACATCAGTAACAGGGCACAATAATTCAGCAGAGTTCTCTTGGACTGCACACAGTGATAGCTAATGCTGGACCAGATGAGCTCAGAAGCATAAAATTATTCAAGCTTTTTTTGTGATGTGGAACCTGGATTAAATTTATACCTTACATGATGCCAGTCTTTTTATATGGATATTTTATTGTGGTGCCCTCTGATGCYGTAGAGAATCAGATGCAAAGGGCACAACAGCACAGCTGGAACTAGATATGCAAAGTAAAAATAAGACAAGGTGAGCACTTAAATGAAATGGGGAAAAAAGACCCTATGGATATTTAAAAAATATTGAGAGCCTTGTACATTCCCTAGAGCTGGTTAATTTCTCTTGGGAAATCACATAACTTTGCTATCTCAGGAAATCAGACCCTAGGTATGAGTGAAATCTTTAACTGATGGGTCAGACAGTGGAAATTTCTGAGAGCTTTCCATGCATTTCTATAAATCTTCCTTATCTTGTAAATGAATTAGCYTTGTTTTCTAATCCCTAGATCTCATTTTTCACTCTCCTGAATATGTTTTTTGTTTTTTTCCTTTTCTTTGTTTAAAGTGTAAAATTGTAGAGAAGATACTTAAAATGAGATCAAAACAAAACCACACATAAACAAAAAAAAAAAAAAGAAAAACCCTTGGAAAGTTGCTTAAGCTTAGGTGTGATTGAATGAGATATTGCTATTGACTGACAGAATAAGCTTGTACTTTTCTGCAATAAGACTTTTGACACTTTTTCACTGTTTGACCATCTCCTATGAGGCACAGTGAAAACTTTTGCCATTGGTTTTAGCTAGAATATATTCAAGCTGTACCTAGCTAGTACTTAAGCTATCATGAGCAAGGGTAGTAAAACTGGATCAGTTGCTAGATAAAAACAGCATCTGTCAACACTTCTCTGTGATTGCCCAGTGCCCCATCTCAGTAACTGTGTTCCCTCAATAATTATACTGAGTTCCCATAGTCTGGTTGAAGCTGAAGGTGTAATGAACAGGTTGTTGGTGAGCACACACTGAGCCCATTCTCAGTCTGGATAGAAAGTAGTTTTACAGTTCCATCTTTGCTACAGTGGAATTTTTCATTTCTCTCCAGTCTTTTACAAAAAAAAAATGAAGTTAAGACATTTGGAAATGAAAAGAAGGAGCRACAGAATACAAGAAGATACCAACAGTTGTTGGTCAGCATGGTCAGCAGCCATGCCTGTGTTAGGTCACTGACTTGAAATCTAGTAAAATAACCTCCATGTCCTTGCTATGCAGTATTTAGAGCAATAGGGGACAGAATGGCACATAACTGATCAGAAAGGCTGCTATAAACAGCATCCAGCACATATAATTGTTTTTGTAAAATCATCGATCTGTGTTCATCTCCAGCCTGAGCATCTAACACCTGTAACACCATGTGTAGCCTGGAAGACACATTTATCAAAACATAAAACTAGACAAGCTATTTGCCTCTATTATCTACTTTGGTGTCTGCTTCAAAATATCATGGTAATAGAGCATGGAAATTTCTTCTAATTTCCACCCAGTATTTATGTGTGGCTAACATATTTCTGCTWGTTCTCGAACAAACAGTGTCTTCCAACACAAACAGTGCATTTCRCTCTCTGATGTTCCTGAGAGGTGTTTACAGAGATTAGTTATATCCCTTTTCATTCATCATTCTGCTGAGCTAAGTAGGCTGAAGGATCCAAACCTGGTCTCGTACCAGCAGCACTGGCTCCTCCAGCCACCCTAGCAGATCCAGCTGGGATGGATGCCTGCAGGGATTTCACAAGAGGTTTTGCCAACAGTACCAATCCCTCCTGTCCACTGGCAGCTCCTAAGATCAAACAAAGCTTTTTCCTGTGGATCATGGTGTGGGCTCACAGCTACCCTGCAGCTGACTAGTACACCCTGATATTCCATCTCCTCTATYGTTTCAAATAATCTCCTAACCTACCAGAAAAATCTTGTACTTTCTGCATAAAAGCATGGCTTTGCTACAAGAAATGCATTATTTTAACCTCCTGCTATTATTGCAGACCTACTTCTCTGAGCTGGTGAGGCTTCCCAGTTTGWTGTCAACAGCAAACACTGCATTTCTCTCTACAACTCTACAGGGTCTCTAAATAAAACATTTTATAAAACAAGTGTAAAATGTACTTCCTGTACTTCCTGTATTTTGTCAATATTTTTTCCTAGTTGCAATATTATTGTAATTGCCAAAATAAAGTCCATCTCCAAACTGTTCATAGAAGTTTTGGAGCATGTAACATGTACATTGTACGAGAGCATATCRTCTCAAGTCTGATTTGGTCTACCTTTGTAACACTCATTTTGCATTTTATTCTACTTTCTGTTTATCTCCATCTTTTCTTATTCTTCTTTATAAATTTTTCTCTAGAGACTTGTATACTGTTGAAACACAGGTAAAAAACCTATTGGTTTCAGAGTCACTTTTCTCACCCCTTAAAGGTATCTCATCTCCATCTGTTACTCCCGAACCTCAGACCTTGCTAGTCTAAGAACTGCCAGTTCTACACACCAGCATGTCCAGAACTCCAGGATGGGGATGTTTCAATAACCCAATTTAAATCAGGCAGCTCTTAATATCAGCCTCCAAGACATCCTTTGAGCTTGAAGTGCCCATGTCCGATTTGCCCCTGCTCCAGTGACAATGCCGAGTTCCCTGTCACGGTTTCTCTTCTGCAAACAAATTGTCAAGACTCAGTTGTGCCCAAATAATGGCTTTGTGACGGCACAAGAAAAGGGTTAACAGAACAACAGCAAAAAAAAAAAATCCTGCTTCAAATACTTTTACAGCTTTTCTTAACGTTAGAGAGATGTGGAGAAAAAAAATAATAAAAAAAGTGTTGCTCTTTAGGTGCTCATTAGGTTGTCTGCTTTTACAGGTGGCAAGTTGCTAAAAGATCCGAAACTCTCCACACCTGAAAATCAGATGGAGAGATGTTCTGGAACTAAAACACTCAACCTGCTTGAGGTATTGCTTGTGAAGGTTCATAATACATCACTTGCTAAGCTAACAGTAACAGCCTGATGTATGAACCCATAATGTTGTGCAAACTAGAGCTACAGCTTTCTTTGACAGTTGGTTCACCCATTGCCCTCATAGACTTCTGTTCACAGCTCTTAGGAAAAGAATCAGTCACCAGATCTATACATCAGGCAAATGCAGAATTTCTCTTATAACCTCTTCAGTAGAAGACAGACCCAATTGATCAATTTCTACTGCTCTTAGGAAGATTTGTAGGGATGTATATCATGAAAGTGGATTGCTTTCTGCCATAAAGGTGAACACTTGGATCAAGTTAACATTTGGAGTCAGGTAGAACATGGCTGAAACGCTAAGTCTTCTCATGGTCAACTGATTTCACCAGACTTACCCTGTTTGTAGGATCATAGGATAAATCATTTTGAAAGGGATCTCAGGTCCCTCTAGTCCAACCTCCTGAACAAAGAAAGGTCAGCTATAAGGTAAGACCAGGTTGCTCCACAGTGATCAAAAGTAACAACTTGCTCTTAGCTGAAATCACTGGRACTCAGATCAAGATGCTTTTTGAGTGAAGATGTAAAAGGCAGTGGCAACAAAAGGTGTTGGTGCTCTTGAGTAGCATTTTTTGTTTGTATGCAAATGAAACATTTGTTTGGAAGTTCACAGAACACATTGTGTTACTGTTCTAACATACCCTTATTCACCAAGGGGAAATCATGTTTAACTAACCTGATCGCCTTCTATGATGGAGTGACTGGCTGGATAGCTGAGTGCAGAGCGGTGGATGTCATCTATCTGGACTTCAGCAAGGCTTTTGACACCGTCCCTCACAACAGTCTCCTGAGCAAGGTTCGAAGGTGTGGGATAGATGAGTGGATAGGGAGGTGGATTAGGAATTGGCTCAATGGCAGGGTGCAGAGAGTGGTAGTCAGTGGCGCGGAGTCTGGTTGGAGACCTGTAGTTAGCGGTGTCCCCCAGGGGTCRGTYCTCGGTCCGGTCCTGTTCAACTTATTCATTAACGACCTGGATGAAGGGCTGGAGTGCTCCCTCAGCAAGTTTGCYGAYGATACCAAACWGGGAGGAGTAGCTGATAGCCCTGAGGGCTGTGCTGCCATCCAGAGGGACCTGGACAGACTGGACAACTGGGTGGTGAGAAATCTCATGAAGTTCAACAAGGACAAGTGCAGGGTCCTGCACTTGGRGACGAGTAACCCCRRACACCAGTACAGATTAGGGGTGGACCTGCTGAAGAGCAGCCCCGCAGAGAGGGACCTGGGTGTCATGGTGGATGACAAGTTGMCCATGAGGCAGCAGTGTGCCCTGGTGGCCAAGAAGGCCGACGGGATCCTGGGGCATATTACRAAGACCGTCTCCAGCAGGTCGAGGTGGGTGATCRTCCCCCTATACACAGCCCTGGGGAGACCGCATCTGGAGACTGTGTCCAGTTCTGGGCTCCCCAGTACAAGAGGGATGTGGAGCTGCTGGAGAGAGTYCAGCGCAGGGCTACCAGGATGATCAGAGGCCTGGAACATCTGCCMTATGAGCAAAGGCTGAGAGAGCTGGGYCTGTTCAGCCTGGAGAAGAGRAGGCTGAGGGGGGACCTGATCAGCGTCTATAAACACCTCAAGGGAGGCAGTGAGGAGGAGGAGGTGGCCTATTTTCAGTGGTGGACAGCAACAGGACTAGAGGAAACAGCCACAAACTGAAGCATTGGTAGCTCCACAGGATCTTAAGGAAACACTTCTTGACTGTGAGGGTGACAGAGCCCTGGCACAGGCTGCCCAGGGAGGTTGTGGAGTCTCCTTCYYTGGAGATCTTTAAAACCCGCTTGGACGCAGCCCTGTGCCCTGTGCTCTGGGTGACCCTGCGTGAGCAGAGGGGTTGGACTAGATGACCACTGAGGTCCCTTCCAACCTTAAGCATTCTATGATTCTATGATACCTGCCATGTAGAATATGGGCATGCACCACCAGAGAGGAAGCACAAGGAGGAGAAAAGTGGACAAAGGTATAAATGACTGACCCACAAGGTTTTGCATCATATTAATTCATATCCTTTTTCAGATTTAAAAGAAGATAGAAGCGGTAAGGAAGAACCAAAATAAGCCAGGAGAAGAATATAACTTACCACATCTTCTAAAGACCTGACATAAACTGAGTGAGCCTTTTGCCCATTTTATACATGCCAACATGTTATCAGAATGTAGAACAGCTCCATATTTCTAACATCAGTGAAGCTGATCTAAGTATGAAATAGCTACTGAAGAATGTCTACATATGACCAGGGGTGCTGAAATAGTAGAGTGGTTTATACTGCAAGACAGCGTAACCTGGACAGACTAAAGCAGTAAGACATTCAACATCAAAAAAAGACCTGAAAAAAATTATTCTAAAWTTGAAATTAGATATTTTGAGACAATTAGAAGTCTCCTTCTATTATTAATARGAGGGTTGATCAGGTTTGACTTGGMCCTTTGTAAGACTGTCCTAAACTAAGAAGAAAAGGATAACCTGTTTGTTTGGTTTTCTTCTTTTTCCTTAGCCATGTTAAATCCTTCTGCTTCAAGAAACATGAAGAAGTCAAAGGCCACTCAAGACTAGCTACATTCTTTCCAAGACACAGTTTTCAGACAGCCAGAACTGCTTTTCATACAATTTATTGACAGCGAAGAGGGATGGAAAAGAGGTGAAGAGATGGCCTATAAAAAAGGTTGTTCTAGGTTGGTGTCTGATCTGGAATTTCACATCTGGAAAGGTGGAAAGTCAAAAGGCTCAGTTTTGCCCTTTAGGTGTGGAAAAGTGAGCATGTTTTATAAATAACATGTCCTTTCACTTGAACAAAAATAATAGCATGCTGTGCATGACATTCCTTCTCTGAATAGGTGAGAGTGAGAAGGGGGCGGTAACATCTGAACTGAAGAGGGTGGTAAATCAAATTCTCTTACTTTTTGCYTATCACAAAAATTGAAACTAGAGAGGAGCAGATGGGTATTTTCGAGAACACAAAGGTGTCCAAATGAGTGACTTAAAGGTAAAAAGAGGGACTTCTGTTTATTCCTTGTTTCTTCCTGTTTTATTTGAAAGTTGTGAAGATTTTGTTTTAGTTTGTTTGAGTTCTAAAACAACTTTTATAAAATTAGATGTTCATATGCCAAGATGGCTGGAAGACAAAGTGATTGTAGGATTACTAAAGTGGTGCCATTCCAGCATTTCTGGCAAGAAAGAGAATTTTAAGGTAATTAAAGTGGCTTTTAAAATTTATATAACACTCACTTAACTTCAATATTTAATTAACATTTTGAAAAAACTTCATTGACCACTTAAGAATCTAAGAATTCTGAGTCACAGGAAACACTCCTTGTGCCTTACAGCTATTCTCCAAAAAGTCAGGGAATTCCAGGCTTTTATTTATGGTTTTAACAATATATTAAAGGAAAAAGAAAAAAAAAAAGACCTCAACATATATCTTCCAGATTGTCCTGCTGTATAAAAAATAAAAAGAGGGAAAAAAAAGAGAAATATCTTTTTTAAATAGGACATGACTTTAAAGGAATAATATTTCCAGAGTGAAACAGAAATTATCTGGAACATAATAGTGAGAACATCAGTTGAGTTCTACAGGAAAGATTCTTAACCTCTGGGAAGGAAATCTGAATCATTTCAGAAGGCTACTGAATGTGATTACAAAACAAACTTTTTTTTTTCAATTCTTGTTACCTACCAGATACAAAAATCCAATGTGATTCTAAGGTGGTTTCAAGGTGGTTTCTTCTTCTGTGTATTGTTTTTGTATATCAAGCAGATAAATTCACAATCCTGCACGGAGGAAGCTACATGGAAACATCTTGTGTTCTGTTTCCATCAGACAGGCAGAGCCTTGACCTGGAAGACTCCCTTGAGTGTTGACCTTTCATTGAATAAAGTGGTTTGGTTACCTGCATGGAGGTTTCTGTGTCCATAGTTGTGTTGAACTACAAAAGTGACTCACTTGAGGCCTTCCTGTAGTAGAGACCTACAGCATCTGATGCTGAGGCATAAATTTAGCTATTCCTAGTTATGTGCATGGGCACATAATATATAGAAAGCCCAAGCTTGAGCTCTAACATGTTGTTCAGCTTGCATCAGTCTCAAATATATCTTAGCTATTTTGACAATTTGGTGCTTTTCTGGTTTTTAGAGTCTATCATATCTAGAGTTTWAAAAAGGGTTGTACATTGATTTATTTCAAGTTCTTGGGGTAATCCACATGCATAAGTCTTTGCATGTTATTGGTAAGTATCAAAGTTTAACAAGGTGRAAAAAAAGTGTGTTTCTCAGAAGTGAGGACAAATAGAGACATCTTCCTACATCCTGAATGGCTGTTCCTCTGGATGCATATGAGAAAACTTTCTAAAAATTCACCACCAGCATGATTCCTGCTGTTTTATTCCTTGCTTGCAATATGAGATAATGAAAGCTCAAGAAAAGATAATGAAAGATRCACTGAATTTAAGGAGCAGTGCTAGGAAACATCTCTGGCTGCGATGCTCCAGGGCATCACCTTTCTGCATTTGAATTCTGTATTGTCTGGCTCCTCTTCCAGGTGGGTTGAGGAGTGTAGTGTTGTCTCTTTAAGCCATCAATGTGCTGTCTAGCAGCAGTTTCTGCAACATTGAAGCTGTTCAATGACGATTGATGACTGATTGTTCCAAAATGAAGCTAATTGCTTTCCCAGTGACTCCTCTCCCTCATCAGCAGCGCAGAAGACATTCCTGAGGACACTTGTCTGACATGGATGAAAGGACATGGAGGTGTCTGCTGTGGCTGGAGAGGTAGATTTGCCCTTGCAGTCTGTTGATATGATGGAAGAGCAATCTGGAGCTTCTGGCAGGTTTCAGGTCAGGAAAATCTTTTGCACTAGAATAGATTGATCTCTAACTTTTCCCTTGCTCTGCAGCTCAGCAGCTTCTAGTTTCAGGGAAGGCATGGGAGGAAAAGGTGGGAAGGAAGGCCCCACACTTAAGTCCCACAGCAGACACAGAGCAGCAGAACACAAGGTGAGGAGGGAGCAGAGTGGTAAGTGGTCCAGGTTAGTAGCTGCCAAGCAAGAGTCTTTCTGATGTAGGGAATTTCATAGACCCTGTCCTGAGGTGGCAGCACAGCCAGGTATCAGCACCTTTTGTTGTCACATGTGACAAACAGCAATCGGGGCCAGGCCAGTTGCATCTCACTGAGCCAGAAAGAGGCCACACATGGTGCTGCAAGTAAGTCAGGAACTGGCCAAACTATGGAGAACAGAGACGAGAGCTAAAGGGGTGACTTGTTCTCTGCCCACATGAGCCCAGGAAGAACAGGCAGGGGAAGTAAAGTGAGTTCCAAGAGTCCCTGGTCAGCTGTGCAGTACGTGCAGCCCAGGCTCTGTGCTGCACAACATGGGCCTGATCTACTAGGGCACTCTTGCACCTTGACCTTAAAAGACTAGACTAAGGAAGGGGTAGGCAAAAGCCAAAGGAGTTCAGCGTGAACCTTTGAACAGTGCCCAGATTAAAATTCCCTGCCACTTTAAGATCACAGCTCCAAACCGCACATCTGGCAGGACCAAGAGTAGTCAATGCTCCTCCATGGAGCCRACTTGGGTGGTGCTGAATTCCTGCTGCCCTCCAGAGAAACCTCTTCATTCAAACCACAGTCAGCTGTGCCGACAGCAGCGTGCTGTGGGCAATGCACGGAGCTGGTTTGATATCTCTACTAAGTGACTCATCACAAGAATCTAATTTCTGGTGCCGTCATGGAGATCCTGCTCCTACCGTCACAGTCATTGCCCATRGTGAATGAAAGAAGGAGCTTCCAAACCAAGCTCAAAGCCTCCACTGTCATGCTCAGCATGGGGTTGCATTCTCCAAGCACAGCTGTAATACGTTGTTTGGTGCTTTGCATTGCTTGAGGACAGTGCCACTGGCAAGCATGAACATTTTGTCAGGAAAACAGCATTTCAGGCCAGCCTCAGTTCCAAAGTTGCAATTTTTTCACCCTCACAGAAGCAGCAGAGGCAAGGCAAAGGGCATAGCAGGGCAGGAACTAACACCCTGCAATTAATTCTACTACTGACCTAATGTTGTGACACAGCATAGCTTTTCCTCCAGAAGAACAATCCTGGATTGTAATTTGCATTGGCTTTAAATGGATTAGTTACAGCCCATCAAATTCTTGTGCCCATGTTACTATTCAGAATTAAAGTGACGGGATTTCAGTATAACTTAATTCTACTCTAAATGGAGTTAAGCTAAATCTGAAAATGAATGCTTTGTTGCAGCTGGTAAATCCACCTTGCACTCCTCTGGTTAATTTGGATTAACACAAAGGATCAGAATATTTCAGAATATTTCAGAATATTTAAGGTTGGAAGGGACCTCTACAGATCATCTAGTCCAACCTTCCTGCTCAAGGGGCTTGACCATCCTTCATGGTCAAGCCCCTACTTGTTGCCAACTTGGGTTACAGTATTTGATGCTGTCTCTGTCAGTAATACTAGAAGAAATAGGTACTAAGGGGAAGTTCTCTCCACTGCAGAGAAGAGGAGTGGGTCAGTCACCATGGATGAGTACTGCAGAAAATCAACATGTAAAGTTCTTCTCACTTGAGCTTTATTATCAGCTGCCTCCTTAGGCAGCAACCACTGCATTTCAGGGCAAGGGGAGTGAGGCAGGACCAAGAAGGTCCCTGGCCAAGCAGGTTGACATGCCCTCTTTGCAGAACTCCCTTTTCTCAGCCCAGGAAGGCTCTGCAAAAGAGCGAAGTGCATGCCCATGCCCTCTGCTTTGGCTTTTTCAAAGCAAATGGATTCAGCCTACTCTCCACATTGGGCATCCACATCACGCTAGATCCCATATCACTGTTCAAAGGTAAATTAGTATTTTTATAGGCAGCAAATCAGGATGGAGATGACTCCATCTGGTGCTCCATCTGGTTCCCCTAGTTAGTGGTATACTTGGTGCTCAGAGGCTAAAGGGTCACTGCTAACTCAAGAATGACATTGCAGAGACCTCTGCTACCCTGACTCCATCTTTCTGCTCCATTGGCGTGTGTGAGTGGCTGGGTGCCCCAGCACCACACTAACAATCAGCAAGGCTCTAATTCAGCTTGAATCCTAATGCTCAACATTATTCACTTCCCGAATATTTGTCTAGCATGTCTGTTGTTAAGGCCAACTGAAGCCTTCACTTCCTCTATAAATATTTGTGCAATGACCTATAACTACTGGCCAACATGYTTGCCAGCACTCCATTAAATGGCATCCCATTTTACAATTAGCTATTATCATTTGATAACCTCTTGAGGTTAAGAATACAGATGTAATATCTCCAAGATTTCAAATGGGAATACTTCATATCAGAAGTATGTTTCCCTTGAGAATGACATCACCACAGGGACACATATTTCAAATATTTTGGCCATCATATTTCGAAAGCTTCTTTAGAAACAGAAAAATGCTTTTTGAGCCCTGAAAGAACTTTTCTGTCAGTCTCAAGTAAACACACTACCATTTAACTCTTTTGAAAGCCTTGGGCAGTAACAACAAAAAGTGTCATGAGAAAACAAGCAAAGCACTGTATGTAGCCAACGAAATAATTATGTTTTGTATATAGTGTTTATATTACCTGAAAAAGTTCTTTGTTGAATGTTATGTTAGTATGTTTGTGATGAAGCAGTTCAAGTGGAGCCTAAGCCACAATTTTAGGACTCTAACAATTTGGGTGTCAGATGCCAAGTTTTAATTTAACAAATGGTCTCTGTTCACTGTATAGCACTAGCTAACCTAAAGCCCTAAGTCTGAAAATGTCCAACCAATGAAATTGCTAAAAGTTGGAAATACAGGATTTTCATTGGCAGATGATAAGTTAAGCTAAATCAGTAGCTATAAAAAGATTTTTATATATGTATGTGTGTGTATGCATACATGTGTAAACTGCATACGTATACATGCACAATTTGCTGCTTTTCTTTTCTTCTATTCTTCCACTTCCATTTCTGTCTTCTTCCATGGGCCATAAATCTATCCATGTGCCATAAATCATAGAGTCTAGTAAAAAAAGACTACGAAATTGAAATGAGCAATATTTACTGTACTTGAACTGCTGATTTTTCTATCTACAACATAATGTGTGAGTGACTACCACCATCAAGTCTAAAGAATCATCTGTTTTATTTGAGGAAGTAGCAATATTGTAAATAATTTACCTAGAGACAGAGAACAAAAGAAATTCATTTTTCCCACCTTGTTGGCAGAAGAGGTGGTACTGCCTTCAGTTTGGTCTCTCTTGCTTGTTGCAAAGAACCAGAGCTGCTCCACTGTCAGGTCCCAAGCTCGAGGTGTGTCACTGTAGGGCAGTGTTTATTCACTGCACTTCAATGGTCTTGTTTTATTATTGCAGCTGATGGACCAGTCAATAACTGCACTGAGCTTTTTTCTTCTACGCAGAGTCATTTTGCTTCATTAACTCTTAAAAATAACTCATGAAAAACCTTCAGCTTTGTTCAAAAGGTTGCCATGGATTTATTACTATTTTACTTGTAAAGCCCTATCTATTTATAACATTAATTTAATAATACAATATGAAAAGACATCCAAATGAGGCTGTAAATATATCCTAAAGACAATATTCAAATTAAACATGAGCACTTGTTTCATTAAATATTTTAATAGTTTAAGTCTACAGTCCTATTAATATTTTTGGGTGTAGCACTTGAGTTGTTTTCGTTTTCAAAAACTTCGTAGAATTTTCACTGCTTTGATAGACAACCCTTAAAATGAGTTTAATAAGAGTAATGATAATAACAAGTCATAATTTAAGCAATTAATTTTCATTCAAATGTAGTGTAAAATTAACATTATCTCATATTTTGAAAGTCCATGAAATATTTTGAAATCAAAGCTTTTAGAAGAATAATGAATGTAGTTCTTCTTTGGAAGAGCTATGTTAATATACATGCATCTTCTCATGTTTATTTATACTGTGAGACACACTTAAACAAATCTGTAAAGTGAAGCATAATTTGCTTCTGCCAGCTCAGAAGACCAAAAGTTTAGGTGCTTTGTTAACACAAGAAGCAAAGTTCACCCCTTTTTCTCTTACTTCAGTTCACCTGCTCAGTGCAAATCCAGATACTTGATGCCT
The DNA here is from genome assembly GCF_003342845.1 of Nothoprocta perdicaria. Lineage (NCBI taxonomy): Eukaryota > Metazoa > Chordata > Aves > Tinamiformes > Tinamidae > Nothoprocta > Nothoprocta perdicaria. The sequence continues at coordinate 1,296,497 of NW_020455910.1, read as the reverse complement.
GAGTCTTCACATAAGAAACAAGAGCAGCTAAATCACAATAACATAACATAACATAACATAACATAACATAACAT